>NW_022991944.1:0-193715 GCF_902827175.1 Gymnodraco acuticeps | reverse complement strand
ATTTTGTTAGGAAAGGACATGCCTGAAAGACAGGACATGTTCTCCTTCTCTGAGGGTCAAGAAGAACATCCAAGAGGAACATTCAAAGCTGATGTTATGAGATTTTAAGACCAGTACAGGACATTCACTAAGAAACTACTTTTATTGTAAAAACAGTCAGCTGATCGAATGCAGCTATTTCCACATCTACACTCCATCCGCTGATTATTTCTATTTGCCTCACTTTATGAGCTTCACATCATGTACCTTGTTTTGCAACGTCACAAATAAATGGGGCCAATCTTCAGTCAGATGTGAATGTGTAATCTAACATTTTCAGTAAGAATAATGGACAAAAGGAGTGCAAATACAAATACAATTTATTGAAATGTGAACCAAAAGTTAATCAAATGTTTTAAATAAAAGCACATATGGACAGAAGGTGTAAACCTATTAAATGTATTAAACACATTTAGTCAAATAAAGTGACCGACCAGGCCTGTGCAGTTGGTATCAGCTTTGCCCAGCATGGGCTCCTCCATCAGCCCTGGTCCTCCTCGCAGAGGAAAGACCCTCAGTCCTCTCCAAACCAACAGACAGGACGTCCATCACACGGAGGTTTCTCCCTGAAGTCTCTGCAGCTCTCTGGAGACCATGCTGTCTCAATCCGTCCACACTGAATATGAGATTGGGAAAATGAAAATAATAAATGCTTTAGACAATAAGAAACATAAAGTTGACTGTTGAGTTGCTCAGTTTTTTTAGATTGTCAATACTATTACTGTATAACTAATATCTCAGGTTAAGAGGCACATTCAAATAAAGATTGGTCTTTAAATACATTTTGTCTTTTGAATTGTTTGTCTAAAGTCAAGGATCTATAACTGGTACTTAGTTGTAATGATACAGTCTGGTTATTATGCTGTTTGGAGGAGGCCTCACAGGTAAGAGCACTAACTAGCTACCATCACATGTACCTTAGCTTGACTTAAATGTATTAAACGTATAGTTAAGTGATATCAAAATATAAATAACTAATGTCATGCAAACATATTAATATTTGCTTGATTCCAGTGTTGATTTTAGTACAATTGCATACAAACGTTAAGGGGTTTTAAGATTCTGAAGTATTATGCTAAAAGATCAATAACTTAGATTATTATTTATAGTTTTGCTGAATAGTTCATGTCCGCTTACCTTAGAAACGTAAAATGCGACGGCAGCGTGCAGATGGGGAGCATGTTAGCTTAGCTTGGAAGCTTCAGCTAGCTCTGGAACTTCCAGCTCGGTGGCAGCAGGTCCCGCCTCTTTGCCCTTATTTGGAGAAGGCGGGAGTTGAACTCTGGCGTCACTGTCGAGCCGTTAGTGGCCGACTCCGCCTACTAAGGGCTTCACGGCAACTCTGCAGAATCCTATGGGTGACGTCACGGACCCTACGTCCATTTATATATACAGTCTATGGTTAAAACCCACCTCTTCTCCTTAGCATTCGGAAACAAGTAGATTGTTGCTTTTATTTGCTTTCAGTGGTCTATTGTTTTTATTATATGGCTGTTATTTATTTTTAATTATTACGTTTATTCTGGTTTGTTTTTGTGTTTGTATCTTGTATTTTAAATGTATTTATATTATGTTGTGTGAGCTTATCTCTCTGTACAGCACTTTGGTCTGAAGGTTTTAAAGTGCTATATAAATAAAGTTGGATTGGATGGGCCCTTTAAATCAGACTTTAGTTCCACCTGGAGTAAATTCACAAGCTACCCTGCAGTATACAAAGTCATTCAAACTAGCTGCACCTTTACCAGCTTTGAGAACACTTTAAAGATCAATCATTATAAAACATATCATATATATTATTCTGAAATGGAGCCTCAGTGACCTTTGAGATATCACTTTCTTTCAATCCCAAGAAAACTTTCCTCCTCAAAGACACATTCACCTGTGACAGACTTTCACTTGTGGAAAGGTAAAGGGGCTTTACAAATTAAATGCATATTATTATTATTATCATCATTAGGTTGGACACTCCAAGGCCCCCCCTATTCAGGAGCCATCGGATGCCACCCAGAGTCTCTTCACCCCAACTGGAACCCCCGATGCTAAATTCAGTCGTCAGGTGGAAGAACTATGGCAGATAGGTGTCCTCCCCTTTCAGGAAGAGCAAGGCATCACCAGATCCAAGCGCCCCTCCAGTCCAGTGGACCCCCTTTCAGCAGCTCATTGACCGGGTCCTGCGTCTCACTCTCAGTAGGCAGATATCCGGATGACTACATCGTTCAAAGTGAGATGTTGGGGCAGGTAAAGGCGGGGCTCCAAACCTGAAGAAGAGTGAGTTGGGGTATTGTAGGAGCAAACACAGTAGTGGTGGCTTAAAGCCCACCTCCGCTCCGCGCCATCCGTTAGATGAGCCTGGTCAGATTTAATAAAAGAAGTTCAAAACACCGGCATAAAAGTTATAACAATAATCTGATTTTAATGGTAAAAAACACAATACGAAATACAGAGTGCCCTGTAACAGAGCACTCCGGGCTCCCCGCTCTACTGCCGTGCGATACAGATATCGGGACCAGCCAGTCAGAAACAGGGAGCATTTTGCATGAATAAACAACAGTATATATAGACATATTTGGGACGGAGTTGTGTCGGCTCTTCCATCCCATTTTACTCCTAAGCGAATCAGAGAGTCCGTGGGGAGGAGTTGGGTCGGTTGCTCACTCCCCTAGGTGTTCTTACTGGTTGGATTCACTTTGGGTCGGGCCCAATACAGCGAATCAGAGTTCTGGGAAAAAGTATTTCTCTTCTGAACAGAGCGTGACAGCTTCGGAAGTAAACAAGGACAGAGTTACTTTTTATCTTACACCTGGGTTCACTCCTTTACTTTCCCAAGGAATATTTCACAAACTATTCCTTCCCAGACAATCAAACATTGTACACAGATATATTGGTGCTTGAGATTATATTGGCCCCAGAAAGAACCTTGAAAAGAATATGTGTGTGTGTGCTGGTGGGAGGAGGTGTGTGTGTGTGTAGCAGGGTATCTGGGTCATTGAGTGTAAGTGAGAAGGTTATATATATAGGATTACTTAAAACAGTCCAAAATAATACATGTTTACTTCAATACAGTTCAAGATAATACCTGTTTACTTTAATACAGTTTAGAACAATATCTGTTTACTTTAGTATCTGGGGTCGATGGAGTCTCCTCTTTGGTGCCGGGATGGGTGGGAGGTGGTGGTAGGTAGCAGCAGGAGTATGTGAAACACATCTTTCTTCTTCAGAAAAGCAGTAAGTACAATTGATTGTTTTTGTTCATTTCATATTGAGGAGAGCTAACAGGAAGTCTCTCATCAGCTGCAGCCTTCTTCTTTATTTTCCAAAATGCCTCCACGCTCCTCTTCACGTCTCAAACTCGCCCCGTGATGAAGAAACTGAGAACAAATAAAACCTGAGCTTGCAGATTTGTCTGGAACACCAGAAAAACGTGTTGAAACCTCAATAAATAAACTTCACACGGTACGACCTCTCACCTTTCTGTGTGTCTTCACTTCCTGTCACCTGAGAGAGGAGAGAGAGAGAGAATAATGATGATGAAACAAAGAGAAACAGCTAAAATGATGAAGAGAGAAAGAAGAGTGTTGTTGTTCTCTGAGGTCACGCTCCATTAAAGAGTTTCATATCTGGATGAATGGAGGATACGGTTTCAGTACTCACAGGTCTTCTGGATCGTGGCTCTGATCGGCTCATTATCCCTTCTTCCGATCCTGTAGAGACGAACACAATACAATAGTTTAAGATCCAGTTTAAAATAAGTGTTTGTTCTTTGAGTCAGCTTCAGAGTCCTGATCTCATGCTTTACATCCCATCATATCTTCTCTGCAAACACTACGACTGCCTCCCACAGCTCTCAGCTGCATGACAGGAAGTAACCAATCATTGGTCTAGAACAGGGGGGTCCAAACCTTTTTCACAGAGAGAAAGATATATAAAGCTCTGGGCCGCTCTCTAGAGGAATGTTGCCTCATAAGTTCAGTTATAAGTCAGGAAACTCACTCAAATGAAGATAAAGGATGCTTGTTACTTGAAGATGCTTTAAGAAACAAACAGCTCTCAGCTCTCCAGAGGGTTTACTTTATTCTGTCAGCAGCTCATTCCTTAAAGCAGGAGCTTCAGATTGATTATAATTACAGGAAATATGAAGGGTTTATTTCACGCTTGTTATAACAATAAGTTATTGGGCTTTTTTCTTATCAAGTTAGATTTGTTAGGAAATGTTTTCAGCTTTAATTGACTGCATTTATTTTAAAGGTGGGCTCATTAACACATGAATACTACTGTGTAATATATGTGTACATATATATTTAAGAAGTACAATACAAGACGAGCTGAAGTTTCATGTGTGGGCCATATTTCATTATACTTTCAGAATTTGCCGAGGGCCGCATTTGGCCCCCGGGCCGCAGTTTGGACACCCCATAAGAACAGACTACCTTTCCCACTATTCTGTAAAACCCCATATGTCTGATAGAGAGTTGATTACTAAAGTGTGGCTTTGCATTTCCAGCTGGCCTTCTGTAGTTGATGGAAGAATGAAAGAGCCTGCAGTCAGTGGGTAACATCACTGATCTGTTTCCCCAGTGAGAGAATACAATACTGCTGAACCAGCAGAGACCCCTTACTGACCCGAGGGTCTCCAGTCTGCAGTCTGGACTCTCCAGAAGATCTCTCAGCAGCTTCACATCTGAATCCTTTAGATCGTTGTATCTCAGGTCCAGCTCTCTCAGATGGATGTTGGACTTCAGAGCTGAGGCCAGAGCAGAACAGCTGATCTCTGACAAACTGCAGCTCCACAGTCTGAATAAAGAAAACATGATGAGGATACAAATCAGTTTATAATCAGATGTTACTCCACATTGAAATCAATGGGAACAAAAACATGTCTTCCTCAGAAAGTCAACTTTATCCTGTAAAACTAATGTTACTTCAGATGAACATTATTCAGATGTTATCGTTTATTAGATATTAAAACATAGATTTACTTTTTACAACTAACATCTATTACAGTTTCCTTTAACCAGTTAAGCCCGAAGGTCCCCCCCAGTGGACCCCTCCCACAGTTTTTTTTTTCTCACATGTCACAGGGCTTCTTAACATTTATGAAACTATTAATGTTTCATACCCTTTTAAAAAGGTAAGAAACTCTGCTAACTGACAATAAGAACAATTGTTAGCTAAAAAAAACACAAGAGTAATACCAAGCCTTTGAATTAGCATTGAGCGAAAAAATGCTAACTAATGCTAACGCTTTTTTACACACAACACACAGTAGAAATGCCCTTATTACTATCTTAACTGCACAAACAAGATATACGATTTAAAGCTGAGACTCCACAGAATCCACACATGTAATGTCATCACTGTCCGACCTCGAATGCCTGGAGCTATCAGCCAGAAAAGAGAAAGTAAACAACATCCGGTTTCAAAAAATATTACAATAATTACGTCTTACCTTTTTTGATTTGTGATCAAAAGTTGTGTTCAACGGAATAAAAACGCATCTCAAGGTTAATCCAATGTCTTTGTGTCACGTATAATTTTTTACTGATAATCAATCATCATATTTATGGCAATATACTCGGTATAAAGTATTGCCGTCCAGGCTTGCACTTTCAGATATGCTTCGTTTGCTTCTCTATTACGTCCGCTATGGTAATGTTTACGTAGATTTGGGAACCGCCCATCGATTCTATTGGTTCTGATGGTTAAGAAAAAGGTTGTAAATCACACGAATCGACAATGGGTTCCAGAGATATGGTCCTGCGTAAACTATAAAGAATGCCAGCCAGCTTAAGTACATTACGCAGCCCACTTCATTTATTGTTTACAACGTAACGAAGCAGGAAATGCAGCAGGACCCAGAGCGCACGGAGCACAGAGCGGACAGCAGATAACGGAATTGCAGTTTTATTGCTTATAGATTATCAGAACATTTCAAAGGGGACACAGCCCCATTGGATATTAATCTATGGATTAACTACATCATCGTTTTTATCGTTTTAATGCCATTGAAGACCAGTTTAGACCAGACAACGAGGAAGGTAAGTCATTGTTAGCCTAGCGCATTAGCGCTAGCGCCATTTGTTTTGATGTACGTTTTTGTTGATAACGTCGCAAGTTTGTATCTTTCAGTGTTGGGCTGTTCAGGTGGGCACCGTTAGATTCTGTGTCTCCTTGCGATCATAAACAATGCGTTGGATGTGCAGCTAGGATAAGTAATAAGGGAGCGAGGAGTGATTTTCGGTGCTGTAATAGGTTAGCATTTTTCGCTCGGGGCTAATTCAGAGGTAAGAGTAAGCCTATGTTTTATTTTTTATTTTTTATTTATTTTTTTTTTTTCACAACAGTTGTATTTGGATGGAATGAATACCTATAGTGATCATTCAAAGTAATAAAATGATTTTTACAGTGAAAAAGTTCAAATGGAACCGATGGTTCCCAAATTACCCAGAGGTGAGTCCGCTTGGAATTTATTTTTCTAAACCTCTCTAAAAAGGTCAAATTTCACTTGTTTTGCATCAATCTTGATACAGGGTACTTATTATATGTTATAGTTTGGATTCCTAAAGCTTTTAGTCTACTAACCCATCATTCAAGGGTGGTTTTCACTATAAGTAAAGGTTTTTTTTTTAGGTGGACATTAGAATTTACATGTTTTTACTATGTTCCATCTGAATTTACTTTAAAATAAAAACATCTATATTGATTCTGACACTTCTACATCCAACTCACAGATGTAACCTTGCTTTGAGAAAAATAATTATTAATTTACCCCTTTTAGAAGTGAAGATATCATTTGTTGTGTTAGTGGCATTTTCGAGCCTGAAACCTGAAAAACAGGCTCAGGGCTTAACTGGTTAAGAATCAGTCAACATGTATCTCTGCAGTTCTTACTTTAGTACCTACAAATTAAAGTATGAATAAAAGAACATTTATAACTGAATGGATGTAAGTTAATTATGTAGAAGAATCAGGTTGAATAACTAATGAAACATGAGATCTCCAGCAGTAACAGAGAGTCAGTGAACTGACCTGAGAGTCTCCAGTCTGCAGTCTGGACTCTCCAGAAGATCTCTCAGCAGCTTCACTCCTGAATCCTGCAGATCGTTGTAACCCAGGTTCAGATGTCTCAGATGAGAGTGGTTGGACTTCAGAGCTGAGATCAGAGCAGAACAGCTGATCTCTGACAAACTGCAGAGCTCCAGTCTGAATAAAGACAACATGATGTGACTTTAGAAAACAATGTTCCTGTTTGAAATAACTCCAGGTTTAATAATCTGTTCAGAGTCAAACAGGGTTTTAAAGGTCTCCTATCAGGCTATCTTTAGGCATATATTATGGGTCTCAGATATATACAAATATATAAAAACATGTCTATGATGCGTTTTGCTCAAAATACCAAACAGATCATGCATTTTAGAAATCCCTCATATCCCTCTGTTCCAGCTGTTAGAGGAGAGCAGGTTCTTAGCTTGAAAACAAAGGAGGTGGAGCTAATGCCTGATCAGAAGTCTACCAGCAGAAACTCCATCTCATGTTCCAAACCACATCAAGGATTCTCTCTGAAACAGTATGGAGCTCAAACTCTTTCTCTCTCTCAGGTATACCACAAGGTGAGTTCCTTTTTATTTCCTGCTTCTTCACACATGCTCTCTCCAGCACAGGTTAGCTCTGAGTGTTAGCGATGCTAATGTAAACACAGACCATATTACTTCCAGAACACGTCTCATTGTTTCTGACAGCAACGTTTCTGATTGGCCCGTTGGTGTAAAGCCCGCCCACATTTGAGTAATGCCGTCATGACGCAGCAAATCTGGATCAGCTCCGTTGTTCCCCCGTTTTTAGAGATGTGGGTACGGAGGAAAAGAGAGAGGGGTTTGTTTCCTGACACTTTGTGAGTCTCCTGACACCGGGGACACATGGTGATGTAGAGAAGACATCAGAAAGTGACTTTTGCATGATAGGAGACCTTTAATGTCAGAGATGATGTAGAAACTGTGAAGAATAAACTTCTTTGCTGCACTTGTTGATGCCAATCATGAAATGAGGGAAACTGGATTCGCCTTAGTCAATACACTGATATTTATTGAGGATTCGTACGGCCAGAGAGATCACAGTATATTACAATTCTCATGTAAGATACCAGCCAACTCTAAACACAAGACAGAAACATCTCTATATATCTTTTAAAGGAGGGGTCTAAACAGCCCGCCCTTTCCCCTAATCATTACCAGACACCAAGGACAAAGACTGCATATATTGCCCCTCCTTAAGTGCCCCAAACCCCTCACCCACACAGAAAGTCAAAGGACCTCTTGATCTGTCCTCCTGAGTATTACGCGCAGGATCACATTCCAGTGAGGAGGAAAACACTTTAACCAGAAACAGATTCCCGAGGACAAGTCACTAAACTCTATATACTTTAACAAGACTAAAATATTCCTTTACAGAAACAATCCATTGATGATCTGGAACTTTAACTTTGATCAGATGTTTAACAAGTCCTTCATCTCCCTCACAGCTCATCAGTACTCACAGCATCTCCACTGACTCATGGAGCACAGAGTGAGTCAGTGGAAGCTCAAACACTCACACATTCACCTTCTCTTTGTTATCTGATCAATATTCAGTCTTTAGCACAAATGGAAAAATAATCTTAATTAATTTTTTTCAAATTCAGAAAATGATAAACACAAACAGATGAAGTTCAGTCAGTGAACTGACCTGAGAGCCTCCAGTCTGCAGTTTGGACTCTTTAGTCCAGAACTCAGCAGCTCCACTCCTGAATCCTGCAGAGTGCTGACACTCAGGTTCAGATCTCTCAGATGGGAGGGGTCAGACTTCAGAGCTGAGGCCACGACTTCACAGTGAGTCTCTGAGAGTCCACAGTTAGTGAGTCTATAATAACACATATATTACAACATGTGTTAAAAAAGAGGAAACATAATGACCTCAAGCATTTGATGAAAAAATATTTGACATGTTCTGATTGAGATTTGCTGTTAGTCCATTTTATATATATATATGATAATAGAGTGTAATGTGTTGTCAGTGTGATCTGATCACATGTCTGTGCTCCTGCTGTCACTGACTGTTACCAAGGAAACAGAAATTAAATAAATCACTTGACAATATTAGAGATGTACATATTTAAATGTTAATTCATATTTAGATGTGAATGATGGATGTTTTGTCTTCTCTGAGCATCTGGAAATGTATTGCGCACACAAACACAGTTAACAAACCAATAAAGTTTCAATATTCTAAACTGAATACCATCAGATGTTCTCACTGTATGAATATTAAGACATAACTCTGGTATTGGTGGGATATGATATAGATCTTATTTTAAACTCTAAAACATTGTGATAAAAACGTGTGTGTGTTTAATGATAAAGAAACTACTAGAAAGTAATAATAACTGCTAACTGTAAGTCCTGCTGTGTGGTGTGATCACATGCTGAGAAACCTCTAAAGTCCTTCATGTGTTTGACATGTCGCCTCCATCACTCAATATGAAGAGAGAACCGCCTCAGTGTAACTATTATTATAAATAAATAGAAGAACAGTGTTGGTTTATTTTGCTCTCAGTATTTCAACAGCAGAAACGTTATAGTGTTTATTTTAATAATTAAACTTCTGATCCACATTAGTTTATAAAGTTAATCACATATGGACTTACTTGGCCTTCCTGCAGTTCCTCACAGCTGGAATCAGTCTCCGTCGTCCCTCAGCTGATGTGTTGTACTTCTCCAGGTCTAACTCATCCAGAACCTCCTCTGACATCTGCAGCATGTAGGCCAGAGCAGAGCAGTGGATCTCAGAGAGTTCCTTCTCTGATCTGTTCTCTGACTTCAGGAACTCTGTGATCTCCTGATGTACTGAGAGGTCCTTCATCTCTGTCAGACAGTGGAAGATGTTGATGGTCCTGTCAGGAGAGATTTCATCACTGCTCATCTCCTTCAGGTTGTTGATGGCTCTCCGGATGGTTTCTGGTCTGTTGTCTGTGCGACCCAGCAGGCCTCCTAACAGCCTCTGGTTGGACTCCAGAGAGAGGCCGTGGAGAAAGCGGACAAACAGGTCCATGTGGCCATTTTTGCTTCTGAGGGATTTCGCCATGGCTTCCTTTAGGAAGACATCCAGGGATGGGTACTCCTGATCACTGCTGTTACTGTTCTCATAGGGCCAGTCACTCTCCAGGAAGTCCTTCAGTACCGCTGTGTCTCTGTTGGTGTAACAGTGGAACATGTAGACTGCAGCCAGAAACTCCTGAATGCTCAGATGAACAAAGCAGTAGACTGTTTTCTCAAAGATCACACTCTCTCTTTTGAAGATCTCTGTACAAACTCCTGAGTGCACCAAGGCCTCGGTGACACCAAGACCACAGCGCTGCAGGTCTTCTTGGTAGAACATGATGTGTCCTTTCTCCAGATGTTCAAACGCCAGCCTCCCCAGCTTCAGAAGAACCTCCCTGTCAGCCTCCGTCAGCTGCTGTGGACTCGTCTCATGTCCCTCTTCATACTTCTGCTTCTTCCTCTTGGTCTGGACCAGCAGGAAGTGTGAGTACATGTCAGTGAGGGTCTGTGGTAGGTCTCCTCTCTGGTCTGTAGTCAACATGTGGTCCAGAACTACAGCAGTGATCCAGCAGAAGACTGGGATCAGACACATGATGTGGAGGCTCCTGGAGCTCTTGATGTGAGAGATGATTCTGCTGGACAGGTCTTCATCACTCGATCTCCTCCTGAAGTACTCCTCCTTCTGGGCGTCAGTGAAGCCTCGTACTTCTGTTACCCTGTCCACACACTCAGGAGGGATCTGATTGGCCGCTGCAGGTCTGGAAGTTATCCAGACGAGAGCCGAGGGAAGCAGCTTCCCCCTGATGAGGTTTGTCAGCAGCACGTTGACTGAGGACTGCTGTGAGACATCAGACACAACCTCACTGTTTCTGAAGTCCAGAGAAAGTCTGCTTTCATCCAGGCCGTCAAAGATGAGCAGCACTTTGCAGACAGCCAGCTGCTCTGCTGTGACCTTCTGTAAGGTTGGATGGAAAACATGGAGCAGCCTGAGAAGACTGTACTGCTCACCTTTGATCAGGTTCAGCTCCCTGAAGGAGAGCGGGATCACCAGACTGACATCTTGGTTCCCCAAACCCTCGGCCCAGTCCAGAGTGAACTTCTGCACTGAGAAGGTTTTTCCAACTCCAGCGACTCCGTTGGTCAGGACCGCTCTGATGAGAGTCTGTTGGTCAGGTAAGGCTCTAAAGATGTCCTGGCACTTGATTGGAGTGTCATGGAGGGGCTCTTTCTTGGAAGCTGTCTCCAGCTGCCTCACCTCATGCTGGGTATTAACCTCTTCACTCTGGCCTTGTGTGATGTAGAGCTCAGTGAAGATGCTGTTGAGGGGGGTTTCACTTTCATCAGTTCCTTCAGTCACACTTTCACATCTCCTCCTCAGACTGAGCCTGTGTTCATCTAAAACCTCCTGCAGACCACTATCTGCTGGAAGAGAAGGGAACAGGAGAGAATCAGAAAATTCTTTTGAGAATATAACAATAAAACAAATAAAAACAGACTGAGTTTAACCTGTTGAGCCCTGAGCCTGTTTTTCAGGTATCAGGCTCGAAAATGACATTCCCAGAACAAATGACCATATCTTCCCTTCTAAAAGGGGAAAATGAATAATCTTTTTTCTCAAAGTAATGATAACCCTGTGAGTTGGATGTAGAAAAGTCAGAATCAATATATATGTTTTTTATTTTAAAGAAAATTCAGATTGAACATAGTAAAAAAACTGTAAATTATAGTGTCCGTCCAAAAATTCTTTTTTTGCTTATAGTGAAAACTACCCTTGGATGATGGTAAGGTAGACTAAAAGCTTTAGGAATCCAAAGTACAACATATAATAAGTACCCTGTATCAAGATTGATGCAACACAAGTGACATTTGACCTTTTTAGAGAGGTTTAGCAAAACAAACTCCACCTCTGAGGTGATTTTGGTGGAAATGGGCGTTTTTACCGTTTCTCTGGAACCCATTGGTCGACATCCCTTTTTGACCGTTAGAGCCAATAGAATCTAAGGGGAATTTCCACATAGAACTTACCATTGAGAAATGAGAGCTAAGCGCACAGTTTTGCATGAGAGCGAACCTATCTCTCGCTCTGACATCTGGAAACTTAAAAGCAGGTTTATTGCTGATGGATTATCAGAAATCATTTCAAAGGGACACAGACACATTGGATTAACCTCTGGATTAACTTCAGCAGCGTTTTATAGTTTTAATGCCATTGAAGAACACCTTTGACCAGACAACGACTAAGGTGAGCCATTTTGCCGTTTCTAGCTACCTAGCGCCACATGTTTTGATGTCTGTTCTTGTTAATATCTTCGCGAGTTCTTATCATGGAGTGATGATGTATGTACAGATCGATTCTGTGTCTTCTCACGATGCTAGTCGATGGGTTGGACGTGCAGTTAAGATAAGTAATAAGGGTGTTATGAGTGAGTTTCTGTGCAGTAATGCGTTAGCATTTTTTCGCTCGTGGCTAATTCAAAGGCTGAGCGTTAGCTTAGTGGGTTTCTTTTAAATAAAAGATCAGTTAGCTGAGTTTCTTCTCGTTACATGGATATAAAAACATTCATAGTTTATTAAATATTAAGATGCCCTCAGACGCTGTTTCCTGCAGATGACACGTTTTCCCCCCGGTACCGGGGGGCGGTGTAGAACAGGTTAAATGTTTTATAAACATTTTAATGTCTATGCTCTTCAACAGAATACCTAATAAAAAAACAAATCAACCAGGAAGAGGAATAAACGCTGCATGAGTTCGGCCTCTTACCTCGTACAGAGCTGCTCTGACTGGCTGTCTGCAGGCCAGCTCTGGTTCTGGGTCTTTCTCGACACTGAGGACAGGAGGGGTCTCCTGATGGAGGGCGCTGCTCCCAGTATGAGGTGATGCACTTTCTGCAGAACCAGTGTCCACAGCTGGTGGAGACTGGATCCTTCAGGACGTCCTGACACAGAGCACAGCTGGACAGCTGCTCCTCCACAGGAACACCACTCTTCCTCTTCCCTCTGTGGAGAGGAACACATCCTTTATAGCACTTTACTTCAGAGGGGCTGATTCTCACCAAAGGTACAACAAGGGGGCAAATTCTAGTTTGATATTTAAAAAAAGGTCTATATAATATATATATATATTAGGGCTGTCAAGTTAACACGTTAATAACGCAAAAAATAATTAACGCCACTAATTATTTTAACGCGATTAACGCATGTGTATTTTTTTTCCTCTGCCGCCCCGTAGTTTCAGAGCGCATCGAGTTTAAAATACCATCTACAAGCTGATGCTGACAGTGTGGTCTGCCGCCCGCTTGCAGCAGACCACACTTCCACGCTCACCGGCAGGCACCGACTGGCTATTGGGAGGACCGGGAGGGTGTGTGTATGTGTGGCCCGAGCGAGAGAGAGAGACCTTACGTGCATTGTTGTTGTTAGCATCTGGTGCTAGCTAGCTGCGCTAACAGATATAAGGAGCTGTTTAAATGAAAACAGAGGAGCGACATTTCGCCACAACTGCGCCGAGCACTTGACTTTATGCAGGAAGCCAGACAGTGGGACATTGCACGAAAAGTCAGCACACTCAGCACGGATAGTGCGCAACATGATTGCAGCGTCCAGGCAGCTCCGGTTCGAGCATTTGCCTTGAGTTGCACATAGCTCCAACGATCCATCACACACACACACACACACACACACACACACATTATTGAATGAGAGAGGTTCCAGGTTGAATTGAGGCGAATATTTGTAATGTTCAAATGATAATAAACATTAGCATAAAGCATATTTGTCCACTCATATGATAAGAGTATTAAAAACTTGAAAAATATTCCTCTAAGGTACATTTAGAACAGATCAAAAATGATCTATTTTAATCGACTGACAGCCCTAATATATATATATATATATATATATATATAATATGTGATCAGGTAGATAGCTTACAGTTCACATGATCATAAAACCAGAGAGCCTCCTGTCTGGATTCATCACCCAGAGGAGCACATGTTCCCTGAATCTACACACACAGCTGTGTTAACCTGGTTCACTATAAACCCAACTTGCATAGAATCTGCTGTGAATTAATAGAAATAAACATGTGGAAAGGATGCCTAAAGAACAACAGAATGATACTGATTTGTAAAAAGCTGAGTTAATGTTTTGTCAGCTCTGTCTCCAACACAACGAGCATAACAACATGTTTAAATGTTTTTTTCTGAAGAGACCGGTTTGATTAAAGCTAGGCTAACATTAGCTGCTCCATCAGCACTCAGAGTAACTTCATGAAGTCATAAGTACAGCAGTCACTATATTGTTAGCACCACAGAGAGTCTCTGGTTTATACAGGAACATGAATAACCCTGATTGAATATGAGCTGCTGCAGAGCTCTGCTCTCCTCTCTGATTCCCCTCAGACCGTCAGAGACCACAGGAGCACAATCTCAACACTGACAGGGTTTTGTAAAAGAGCGTCACAAACTTTACACTCAAGTTGAAATGTGTCACGCTGCACGAATACGCAGGTGACATGAATTTAACATCTTCACTTCCTTCGTGTTGCCAGGCACGGATCTGGGTCTTTGCATTGACTCTACATGTGATTTCACAAAACACTATTTTATCTGCTAATGCTCAACACAACCAGCTCACCAGGTTATCACTATTATTAATAAACACCTTAAAAAGACATATCATAGATATGCCCAAGTAGTTAAATAATGTTTTGGATAATATATATAGTTTTTAAATCAGTATTTATCAACATTGTTGCTATTTATAACCATTTTATACACAGATACAATGATAATATAATTGCATATTGAAATATCCTTAGATAATGTTAGCTTACTCTGCTGCGTTTTCCCTTTACAAACTGCTCACATGATTTCATTAAAGAACAGTTTAATATATTAGATTACATCAAAAGTGGATCCTCTTCAGGTCAGTTTACAGGAGAGACTCTTACTTTGTGTCTGAGGGTCCAGGTTCATTACTGAAGTATGGAAGCAACTCTTTAGACCGGTCACTCTTCAGAGACCACATGGAGACCGTAGACTCTGCTCTCTGTCTGTGGAAATAACACATGTTTAAACATCATTAGTTCATTTAAAGAGCAGCTTTTGATCTTTGACTGTTCACCTTATTAAAGATGTTTAGAGTTGTTGAGTCGTGATTGTGGGTTTCTGTTGTTGAAATTCATTCGAGTGTGAAACGTTTTACATATTTGTCTTTTATTTGCTTAATTTAACACAAAGTCCAACATGTAGAGTGTGAGGATGATTTCACTAGTAGATCATTTACTATCTCTGATGATGACAAGAAGCAAGAGTTCAATTACACTTTGTTAATGTACTGGGTTTCATTAAACAGTTTAGATTATCAGATACCAACAAACTGAATCCTCTTCAGGTCAGTTTACAGGAGAAACTCTTACTTTGTGTCTGAGGGTCCAGGTTCATTACTGAAGCCTGGAGGAAGCCTGCCCATAGACCCGTCACTCTTCAGAGACAGACAGCTGGAGACTGAAGATTTGTCCTCTTCCTCGTCTTTTAAATCACTCATCTTCTCCAGTCTACACACACACACACACACACACACACACACACACACACACTATTGTATTATTGAATGAGAGAGGTTCCAGGTTGAATTGAGGCGAATATTTGTAATGTTCAAATGATAATAAACATTAGCATAAAGCATATTTGTCCACTCATATGATAAGAGTATTAAAAACTTGAAAAATATTCCTCTAAGGTACATTTAGAACAGATCAAAAATGTGCGATTAATTTGCGATTAACTATTTTAGTCGACTGACAGCCCTAATATATATATATATATATATATATATATATATATATATATAATATGTGATCAGGTAGATAGCTTACAATTCACATTCTCATAAAACCAGAGAGCCTCCTGTCTGGATTCATCACCCAGAGGAGCACATGTTCCCTGAATCTACACACACAGCTGTATTAACCTGGTTCACTATAAACCCAACTTGCATAGAATCTGCTGTGAATTAATAGAGATAAACATGTGGAAAGGATGCCTAAAGAACAACAGAATGATACTGATTTGTAAAAAGCTGAGTTAATGTTTTGTCAGCTCTGTCTCCAACACAACGAGCATAACAACATGTTTAAATGTTTTTTTCTGAAGAGACCGGTTTGATTAAAGCTAGGCTAACATTAGCTGCTCCATCAGCACTCAGAGTAACTTCATGAAGTCATAAGTACAGCAGTCACTATATTGTTAGCACCACAGACAGTCTCTGGTTTATACAGGAACATGAATAACCCTGATTGAATATGAGCTGCTGTAGAGCTCTGCTCTCCTCTCTGATTCCCCTCAGACCGTCAGAGACCACAGGAGCACAATCTCAACACTGACAGCTTTTGTAAAAGAGCGTCACAAACTTTACACTCAAGTTGAAATGTGTCACGCTGCATGAATACGCAGGTGATATGAATTTAACATCTTCACTTCCTTCGTGTTGCCAGGCACGGATCTGGGTCTTTGCATTGACTCTACATGTGATTTCACAAAACTCTTTTTTACCTGCTAATGCTCAACACAACCAGCTCACCAGGTCATCACTATTATTAATAAACACCTTAAAGACATATCATAGATATGCCCAAGTAGTTAAATAATGTTTTGGAAAATATATATAGTTTTTAAATCAGTATTTATCAACATTGTTGCTATTTAAAACCATGTTATACACAGAGACAATGATAATATAATTGCATATTGAAATATCCTTAGATAATGTTAGCTTACTCTGCTGCGTTTTCCCTTTACAAACTGCTCACATGATTTCATTAAAGAACAGTTTAATATATTAGATTACATCAAAAGTGGATCCTCTTCAGGTCAGTTTACAGGAGAGACTCTTACTTTGTGTCTGAGGGTCCTGGTTCATTACTGAAGTCTGGAGGTTCCCCAATAGACCAGTCACTCTTCAGAGACCACATGGAGACCGTAGACTCTGCTCTCTGTCTGTGGAAACAACACATGTTTAAACATCATTAGTTCATTTAAAGAGCAGCTTTTGATCTTTGACTGTTCACCTTATTAAAGATGTTTAGAGTTGTTGAGTCGTGATTGTGGGTTTCTGTTGTTGAAATTCATTCGAGTGTGAAACGTTTTACATATTTGTCTTTTATTTGCTTAATTTAACACAAAGTCCAACATGTAGAGTGTGAGGATGATTTCACTAGTAGATCATTTACTATCTCTGATGATGACAAGAAGCAAGTGTTCAATTACACTTTGTTAATGTACTGGGTTTCATTAAACAGTTTAGATTATCAGATACCAACAAACTGAATCCTCTTCAGGTCAGTTTACAGGAGAAACTCTTACTTTGTGTCTGAGGGTCCAGGTTCATCACTGAAGTCTGGAGGAAGCCAACGCATAGACCGGTCACTCTTCAGAGACAGACAGCTGGAGACTGAAGATTTGTCCTCTTCCTCGTCTTTTAAATCACTCATCTTCTCCAGTCTACACACACACACACACACACACACACACTATTGTATTATTGAATGAGAGAGGTTCCAGGTTGAATTGAGGCGAATATTTGTAATGTTCAAATGATAATAAACATTAGCATAAAGCATATTTGTCCACTCATATGATAAGAGTATTAAAAACTTGAAAAATATTCCTCTAAGGTACATTTAGAACAGATCAAAAATGTGCGATTAATTTGCGATTAACTATTTTAATCGACTGACAGCCCTAATATATATATATATATATATATATATATATATAATATGTGATCAGGTAGATAGCTTACAATTCACATTCTCAAAACCAGAGAGCCTCCTGTCTGGATTCATCACCCAGAGGAGCACATGTTCCCTGAATCTACACACACAGCTGTGTTAACCTGGTGTACTATAAACCCAACTTGCATAGAATCTGCTGTGAATTAATAGAGATAAACATGTGGAAAGGATGCCTAAAGAACAACAGAATGATACTGATTTGTAAAAAGCTGAGTTAATGTTTTGTCAGCTCTGTCTCCAACACAACGAGCATAACAACATGTTTAAATGTTTTTTTCTGAAGAGACCGGTTTGATTAAAGCTAGGCTAACATTAGCTGCTCCATCAACACTCAGAGTAACTTCATGAAGTCATAACTACAGCAGTCACTATATTGTTAGCACCACAGACAGTCTCTGGTTTATACAGGAACATGAATAACCCTGATTGAATATGAGCTGCTGTAGAGCTCTGCTCTCCTCTCTGATTCCCCTCAGACCGTCAGAGACCACAGGAGCACAATCTCAACACTGACAGGTTTTGTAAAAGAGCGTCACAAACTTTACACTCAAGTTGAAATGTGTCACGCTGCAGGAATACGCAGGTGATATGAATTTAACATCTTCACTTCCTTCGTGTTGCCAGGCACGGATCTGGGTCTTTGCATTGACTCTACATGTGATTTCACAAAACACTATTTTATCTGCTAATGCTCAACACAACCAGCTCACCAGGTTATCACTATTATTAATAAACACCTTAAAAAGACATATCATAGATATGCCCAAGTAGTTAAATAATGTTTTGGATAATATATATAGTTTTTAAATCAGTATTTATCAACATTGTTGCTATTTAAAACCAGTTTATACACAGAGACAATGATAATATAATTGCATATTGAAATATCCTTAGATAATGTTAGCTTACTCTGCTGCGTTTTCCCTTTACAAACTGCTCTCATGATTTCATTAAAGAACAGTTTAATATATTAGATTACATCAAAACTGGATCCTCTTCAGGTCAGTTTACAGGAGAGACTCTTACTTTGTGTCTGAGGGTCCAGGTTCATCACTGAAGACTGGAGGTTCCCCAATAGACCGGTCACTCTTCAGAGACCACATGGAGACCCTAGACTCTGCTCTCTGTCTGTGGAAACAACACATGTTTAAACATCATTAGTTCATTTAAAGAGCAGCTTTTGATCTTTGACTGTTCACCTGATTAAAGATGTTTAGAGTTGTTGAGTCGTGATTGTGGGTTTCTGTTGTTGAAATTCATTCGAGTGTGAAACGTTTTACATATTTGTATTTGATTTGCTTAATTTAACACAAAGTCCAACATGTAGAGTGTGAGGATGATTTCACTAGTAGATCATTTACTATCTCTGATGATGACAAGAAGCAAGAGTTCAATTACACTTTGTTAATGTACTGGGTTTCATTAAACAGTTTAGATTATCAGATACCAACAAACTGAATCCTCTTCAGGTCAGTTTACAGGAGAAACTCTTACTTTGTGTCTGAGGGTCCAGGTTCATTACTGAAGCCTGGAGGAAGCCTGCCCATAGACCCGTCACTCTTCAGAGACAGACAGCTGGAGACTGAAGATTTGTCCTCTTCATCGTCTTTTAAATCACTCATCTTCTCCAGTACACACACACACACACACACACACCACACACACACACACAACACACACACACACACCCACACACACACACACACACACACACACACACACACACCACACACCACACACACACACACACACACACACACACACACCACACACACACACACACACACACACAACACACACCACACACACACACACACACACACACACACACACACCACACACCACACACACACACACACCAACACACACACACACACACACACACACAACCCACAACCACCACACACACACACACCAACACACACACACACACCACACAATTTGTATTATTGAATGAGAGAGGTTCCAGTTGAATTGAGACGAATATTTGTAATGTTCAATGATAAATAAACATTAGCATTAAAGCATATTGTTCCACTCATATGATGATAAGAGTATTAAAAACTTGAAAAATATTCCTCTAAGTTACATTTAGAAACAGATCAAAAATGTGCGATTAATTGCGATTAACTATATTTAATCGACTGACAGCCCTAATATATATTATATAATATATATATATATATATATATATATATAATATGTGATCAGGTAGATAGCTTACAATCACATTCTCATAAAACCAGAGAGCCTCCTGTCTGGATTCATCACCCAGAGGAGCACATGTTCCCTGAATCTACACACACAGCTGTGTTAACCTGGTTCACTATAAACCCAACTTGCATAGAATCTGCTGTGAATTAATAGAGATAAACATGTGGAAAGGATGCCTAAAGAACAACAGAATGATACTGATTTGTAAAAAGCTGAGTTAATGTTTTGTCAGCTCTGTCTCCAACACAACGAGCATAACAACCTTTTATAATGTTTTTTTTTTCTGAAGAGACCGGTTTGATTAAAGCTAGGCTAACATTAGCTGCTCCATCAGCACTCAGAGTAACTTCATGAAGTCATAAGTACAGCAGTGAGTATATTGTTAGCACCACAGACAGTCTCTGGTTTATACAGGAACATGAATAACCCTGATTGAATATGAGCTGCTGTAGAGCTCTGCTCTCCTCTCTGATTCCCCTCAGACCGTCAGAGACCACAGGAGCACAATCTCAACACTGACAGGGTTTTGTAACAGAGCGTCACTAACTTTACACTCAAGTTGAAATGTGTCACGCTGCATGAATACGCAGGTGATATGAATTTAACATCTTCACTTCCTTCGTGTTGCCAGGCACGGATCTGGGTCTTTGCATTGACTCTACATGTGATTTCACAAAACACTATTTTACCTGCTAATGCTCAACACAACCAGCTCACCAGGTTATCACTATTATTAATAAACACCTTAAAGACATATCATAGATATGCCCAAGTAGTTAAATAATGTTTTGGATAATATATATAGTTTTTAAATCAGTATTTATCAACATTGTTGCTATTTATAACCATTTTATACACAGATACAATGATAATATAATTGCATATTGAAATATCCTTAGATAATGTTAGCTTACTCTGCTGCGTTTTCCCTTTACAAACTGCTCACATGATTTCATTAAAGAACAGTTTAATATATTAGATTACATCAAAAGTGAATCCTCTTCAGGTCAGGTTACAGGAGAGACTCTTACTTTGTGTCTGAGGGTCCTGGTTCATTACTGAACCCTAGAGGTTCCCCCATAGACCAGTCACTCTTCAGAGACCACATGGAGACCGGAGACTCTGCTCTCTGTCTGTGGAAACAACACATGTTTAAACATCATTAGTTCATTTAAAGAGCAGCTTTTGATCTGTGACTGTTCACCTGATTAAAGATGTTTAGAGTTGTTGAGTCGTGATTGTGGTTTTCTGTTGTTGAAATTCATTCGAGTGTGAAACGTTTTACATATTTGTCTTTTATTTGCTTAATTTAACACAAAGTCCAACATGTAGAGTGTGAGGATGATTTCACTAGTAGATCATTTACTATCTCTGATGATGACAAGAAGCAAGAGTTAAATTACACTTTGTTAATGTACTGGGTTTCATTAAACAGTTTAGATGATCAGATACCAACAAACTGAATCCTCTTCAGGTCAGTTTACAGGAGAAACTCTTACTTTGTGTCTGAGGGTCCAGGTTCATTACTGAAGCCTGGAGGAAGCCTGCCCATAGACCCGTCACTCTTCAGAGACAGACAGCTGGAGACTGAAGATTTGTCCTCTTCCTCGTCTTTTAAATCACTCATCTTCTCCAGTCTACACACACACACACACACACACACACACACACACACACACACACACACACACACACACACACACACACACACACACACACACACACATTATTGAATGAGAGAGGTTCCAGGTTGAATTGAGACGAATATTTGTAATGTTCAAATGATAATAAACATTAGCATAAAGCATATTTGTCCACTCATATGATGATAAGAGTATTAAAAACTTGAAAAATATTCCTCTAAGGTACATTTAGAACAGATCAAAAATGTGCGATTAATTTGCGATTAATCGCGATTAACTATTTTAATCGACTGACAGCCCTAATATATATATATATATATATATATATATATATATATATATATATATATATATATATATATATATAATATGTGATCAGGTAGATAGCTTACAATTCACATTCTCATAAAACCAGAGAGCCTCCTGTCTGGATTCATCACCCAGAGGAGCACATGTTCCCTGAATCTACACACACAGCTGTGTTAACCTGGTTCACTATAAACCCAACTTGCATAGAATCTGCTGTGAATTAATAGAGATAAACATGTGGAAAGGATGCCTAAATAACAACAGAATGATACTGATTTGTAAAAAGCTGAGTTAATGTTTTGTCAGCTCTGTCTCCAACACAACGAGCATAACAACCTTTTATAATGTTTTTTTTTCTGAAGAGACCGGTTTGATTAAAGCTAGGCTAACATTAGCTGCTCCATCAGCACTCAGAGTAACTTCATGAAGTCATAAGTACAGCAGTGAGTATATTGTTAGCACCGCAGACAGTCTCAGGTTTATACAGGAACATGAATAACCCTGATTGAATATGAGCTGCTGTAGAGCTCTGCTCTCCTCTCTGATTCCCCTCAGACCGTCAGAGACCACAGGAGCACAATCTCAACACTGACAGGGTTTTGTAAAAGAGCGTCACAAACTTTACACTCAAGTTGAAATGTGTCACGCTGCATGAATACGCAGGTGACATGAATTTAACATCTTCACTTCCTTCGTGTTGCCAGGCACGGATCTGGGTCTTTGCATTGACTCTACATGTGATTTCACAAAACACTATTTTATCTGCTAATGCTCAACACAACCAGCTCATCAGGTTATCACTATTATTAATAAACACCTTAAAGACATATCATAGATATGCCCAAGTAGTTAAATAATGTTTTGGATAATATATATAGTTTTTAAATCAGAATGTATCAACATTGTTGCTATTTGAAACCATTTTATACACAGATACAATGATAATATAATTGCATATTGAAATATCCTTAGATAATGTTAACTTACTCTGCTGCGTTTTCCCTTTACAAACTGCTCACATGATTTCATTAAAGAACAGTTTAATATATTAGATTACATCAAAAGTGGATCCTCTTCAGGTCAGTTTACAGTAGAGACTCTTACTTTGTGTCTGAGGGTCCTGGTTCATCACTGAAGACTGGAGGTTCCCCCATAGACCGGTCACTCTTCAGAGACCACATGGAGACCGGAGACTCTGCTCTCTGTCTGTGGAAACAACACATGTTTAAACATCATTAGTTCATTTAAAGAGCAGCTTTTGATCTGTGACTGTTCACCTGATTAAAGATGTTTAGAGTTGTTGAGTCGTGATTGTGGGTTTCTGTTGTTGAAATTCATTCGAGTGTGAAACGTTTTACATATTTGTATTTTATTTGCTTAATTTAACACAAAGTCCAACATGTAGAGTGTGAGGATGATTTCACTAGTAGATCATTTACTATCTCTGATGATGACAAGAAGCAAGTGTTCAATTACACTTTGTTAATGTACTGGGTTTCATTAAACAGTTTAGATTATCAGATACCAACAAACTGAATCCTCTTCAGGTCAGTTTACAGGAGAAACTCTTACTTTGTGTCTGAGGGTCCAGGTTCATTACTGAAGCCTGGAGGAAGCCTGCCCATAGACCCGTCACTCTTCAGAGACAGACAGCTGGAGACTGAAGATTTGTCCTCTTCCTCGTCTTTTAAATCACTCATCTTCTCCAGTCTGAGAGAGAGATCACACACACACACACACACACACACACACACACACACACACACACACACACACACACACTTCAGACAGGCCGCTCTCCATTGTGTCTGCGCTGGGCTGTCACATGTTATGTAACTCTGACGAATCAGGAAACAGGAAATAATAAAAGTGTACAACACTTGCAGGAGTCTCAATGGACTCTAGGACGCAGATTGTTAACCAATAAGTTATTTTCTGACACCCAGTTTGACAGAGTAAATAATAAATGTGTTAGAAAGCAGATCCTGGTGTTAACACTCACCCTGTTGTTCTCCTCCTGTCGAGCTGTAAAATGGCGTCTGACAAGTCTGACTTCATACTTTCACTTTCAACTTCCCGCCCTGTTTGCAGCAGCTCCTCCTCTGATTCATAACCAGCCTTATCAGCTGAAGCAGCACAACAGACACAGGTACATTCCTACATCCCCACAATAGTGACACTGATGATTTAAAGTCGTTTCAGTGGGGAAAAGAGTGCTAAAAGTCTGATAAGAGCTGCTAAAAGTCTGCTAACAGTGTGGTAAAAGTCTGATTGTTTCAGAGATCCATAGTAATGATACAATAAACCATTTACATCTAACAGTATTGATTAAAATTCATTTTTAGGGGGAAAAGTGCAGATGAGGCATTTCGGTATTTTGGGTAAAACACTTCACCCAATCCTGTATATGTATGTATGTATATTAGGGGTGTAACGGTACACGTACCCGTACCGAAATTATTCGGTACGGGCCCTTCGGTTCGGTACAGGTGTGTACCGAAGTGTACCGAACGAATATAACGTTAAACGTAAAAAATTGAGAACGTGAACAACTTTTTGGAAGTAATCTCAGGTGCTGCGTCGCAGCATTCAGAGTAATTTGCTCACATTGGATTCAACGCGTCATAGAGCGAGCAAGTCATTTCATTGGATGAGAGGCATACTATGAGAGCTGGTCAGAGGGATGCGTTCAAATGTAGTCAGTAATTTGAGGAACTGTCAAAAATTAATGGCGAACGCAGATAAAGTTGAGCTCGAAAATCCTCCAGCATCATTGAAGTCTCCGGTTTGGGAACATTTTGGTTTCACAGTTACGTACAAGGATGACGGACAAAGACAGGTGGACCGAACCAAAGCTGTTTGTCGGCATTGTTCAACTAAAATTGGTTACGCGGCTGGCAATACATCAAACTTGCACACTCTTGAAAAGGCATCACCCGAACGTGAATATCACCGGTACCAAAAGAAAAAAGACTGAAGTGCAAACCCAACTCCCACTAGCATTTAAGCCTCCACCACTCGCAGAAAGATCAGACCGAGCCAAAGCTATTACAAACACCAAATATCCTTATGTTGCCATGTTAGCAAAGCGCTACCTGGCTGTATCTGCTACCTCTGTCCCTAGCGAGAGGGTTTTCTCCACATCAGGAGACATTGTTAGTGCCAGCAGATCTGCCCTTTCGGCAAGCAATGTGGACAGGTTCATCTTTCTTTAAAAAAACATGAAAATACAATGACAAGCAAGTCCTAATGTCAAACTGGCTGCTTAGGTGCTAGTACAGTACAGTTCAAATACAGATTATTTCAGTTCATCGAAATGCTGCACCTTAATGTTCATTTTATTATATTTTGTATTTATTTGAGTGAATATTCACAGTTTAATAATAATTAAAAACCCAAAACTAATAGTTTATGTTTTGTGAGTACTAGTACAGTAAAGTTCAAATACAGATTATTTCAGTTCATCGAAATGCTGCACCTTAATGTTTATTTTATTATATTTTGTATTTATTTGAGTGAATACATTATTCACAGCTTAATAATAATAATAAATATATATATATATATGTTTTGTTTTGTGAAAAAAAATTCTGCTGTACCGAAAACGTACCGAACCGAACCGTGACCAAAAAACCGAGGTACGTACCGAACCGAAATGTTTGTGAACCGTTACACCCCTAATGTATATATATATATATATATATATATTAGGGCCGGGACTCGATTAAAAAAATTAATCTAATTAATTAGAGGCTTTGTAATTAATTAATCGAAATTAATCTTATTTTTAATCGCATATAAATATTTGACCTGAGAACAGTGAGAAGCAATTTTTTTCACATGGATTTTAGTATACCATTAGGCGCATTCACACCGCAGTACTTTTCCCACAAAGGTTCATGAGAACTTAGTTCATGAGAACTCTTTGAACCTGGGGGTGGATTAGGCAAATGAAGCCGCTGACGTCACTTCTTCTTCTGCTTTGGGTTTACTGGCAGGCCGCAAATCACTTCACGGCGTATACTGCCGCCCAAAGTCCCCGGCCGGAAGTCCCCTGAGTTGGGGACTGGCTTCAGTAGAAGCTGCTGGGAGTCCCAGCAGCCTTCCGAGTAAATCGCCAGAACGCCGACACCTCCTCATCTCCACCGCTCCCATGTTTTATTTTGTGTTGCCATAAGTTAGTCACTCTGCGTTTCTGCGCTGAGCTAATGCTAATAATGCTAATGCGAGGATAATAAAATGGAGGCTTCACAAAACTTTTTGGGAGTTTTACGGGGCGTGGTTTGCAATCCGCCCAGCCAATCAGAAATATAGCTCTTTTCTCACAAGAGAGCCGTACGAAAGTCCCTGCTCTCTAGCAGCTCTCTGCTCTCTAGCAGGGACTTTCGTGGGGGTAAAAAGGTTCTCATGAACTAATTTTAGTACCGGCTCTTTTTGGTGTGAACGCGATAAAAGAGTCTAACTTCCACGCTAGCTGCTATATGTTTTTGCATTGAGGTGATACTTGAGGCTTGATGTGCTGCGGTGATATGCGAATTCCGTTTTGCATAATTTGCACACAACCGTGCTCTTATCGACGCTTCCATCCGTCCGTTTTTTTTAAAACAACATTTCCCACTTCACTGTGGTTTGTTGTTGTCTGAAGTCATGAACGTTAGTTGGTGCTCCAGTATAATCGGTACGCCTGAAACTCATCCAGTGAGAAACGTTCCGCGGTGCAAAAATAAGTGCGATTAAAATGCGTTAATTTTTTTAACGCGTTAATTTTTGTGTAATTAATTAATCTTAATTAACGCGTTAAAGTCCCGGCCCATATATATATATATATATATATATATATATATATATATATATATATATTAGTGCTGTCAAAATTATCGCGTTAACGGCGGTAATTAATTTTTTGAATTAATTGCGTTAAAATATTTAACGCATTTAACGCATGTGCAGAATGGCCCGCCCCATACGTGCCACCAGTGGCAGCGCCAGGGTATGGCTGGGGTAGGCTACACCCATACCAAGAAATGGCTTAGCCCCACCATGAAAAAGGATGTTAAAGTATGCAAAATAAAGTCTGCCAACTCACGCGGAGTAAATTGCACAGACAGCAGTTCGTAAGATTGATTTCAGTAGCCACGGTTTTGAAAACTTTTGTCACGTAGTGATCGTCTTCTCAATAGAACATCTTTGATAACGGCGTGGTGTTGTTGCAGGAAGTCCCGACGGAGAATACTTTTGCTGTAGTATAGGGGTGCACATAACTGGTACGCAGGTTATGTCCGTAATCTCTCTGAAATGCGTACCGTCACTTGTGTCACAAAGCGCATTTGCGTACCGACGTACTTGTGAAGCTTTTCCAGAAGGCGGTTAGATCACCGGACGACAGAGTCGGTCTCCGTGTGCACAGACAGGGCTGCTGTTAACGTCGGTCTGTACAACGGAATTGTGCCAAAACTACGCCAACCGGCGGCGGAGGGAGACTCCCCCCCCTTCACTGGAGAACTGCGCTAAAACAGCTGATCACAACGTTCACACTCTGTGGTCACGAAGTACTCCACTAGCCCCCCCCTCTGTCGACTTTCCTGAAGTACTCCCCCGTTGATAGAAATCAACACGTAATGAATTAAGACCCCACGGTTTGATGATTGATAGGTGTGTGGGTTGTCTTTCATTTTGACACGCAGAATTTTTTTATAATAAACATAGATACTGTATGTTAAATGGATATATCCGCCTTCTTTCATTTATCTTTCCATTCCCACAACAATATGCATAAATAAATGGCATATTTTGGACATAGTTCGAATGGTGATTAATCATGATTAATTAATTTTTAAGCTGTGATTAATCTGATTAAAAATTGTAATCGTTTGACAGCCCTAATATATATATATACACCGTTAAATACTGTGCAATATACACCTGGCTGCTAAACAGTGGCGGTTCTAGAACATTTTACATGGGGTGGCAAAGGGGGGGGGGGGCAGACAGTACGTGGTATTTTGTATATATATATATATATATATATATTAGGGCCGGGACTTTAACGCGTTAATTAAGATTAATTAATTACACAAAAATTAACGCGTTAAAAAAATTAACGCATTTTAATCGCACTTATTTTTGCACCGCGGAACGTTTCTCACTGGATGAGTTTCAGGCGTACCGATTATACTGGAGCACCAACTAACGTTCATGACTTCAGACAACAACAAACCACAGTGAACAACAGTGGGAAATGTTGTTTTAAAAAACGGACGGATGGAAGCGTCGATAAGAGCACGGTTGTGTGCAAATTATGCAAAAAGGAATTCGCATATCACCGCAGCACATCAAGCCTCAAGTATCACCTCAATGCAAAACATATAGCAGCTAGCGTGGACGTTAGCCTCTTTTATCGCGTTCACACAAAAAAGAGCCGGTACTAAAATTAGTTCATGAGAACCTTTTTACCCCCACGAAAGTCCCTGCTAGAGAGCAGAGAGCTGCTAGAGAGCAGGGACTTTCGTACGGCTCTCTTGTGAGAAAAGAGCTATATTTCTGATTGGCTGGGCGGATTGCAAACCACGCCCCGTAAAACTCCCAAAAAGTTTTGTGAAGCCGCCATTTTATTATCCTCGCATTAGCATTATTAGCATTAGCCCAGCGCAGAAATGCAGAGAGACTAACTTATGGCAACACAAAATAAAACATGGGAGCGGTGGAGATGAGGAGGTGTCGGCGTTCTGGCGATTTACTCGGAAGGCTGCTGGGACTCCCAGCAGCTTCTACTGAAGCCAGTCCCCAACTCCGGGGACTTCCGGCCGGGGACTTTGGGCGGCAGTATACGCCGTGAAGTGGTTTGCGGCCTGCCAGTAAACCCAAAGCAGAAGAAGAAGAAGAAGTGACGTCAGCCGCTTCATTTGCCTAATCCACCCCCAGGTTCAAAGAGTTCTCATGAACTAAATTCTCATGAACCTTTGTGGGAAAAGTACTGCGGTGTGAATGCGCCTAATGGTATACTAAAATCCATGTGAAAAAAAATTGCTTCTCACTGTTCTTAGGTCAAATATGTATATGCGATTAAAAATGCGATTAATTTCAATTAATTAATTACAAAGCCTCTAATTAATTAGATTAATTTTTTTAATCGAGTCCCGGCCCTAATATATATATAACCTATTTATTGTTAAATCCTGCCCTAACAGTGCATGTGTTTTTAATGCACAAGAGAAACAAGGTGTTCACTTAGACAAACAAACTAACATATAGTATACAACAGCAGAAAATACTTATGATACCCTAGAACTCTGTTTACTGTAAGTACAGTAAAAGTACTTAGTTATACACTTAAGTACACAAATTACATCACCCATCTGAGTCTACATTAGGAAAGTTAACATTACATTAAATGGTAATAACCGGTGCAATAGGATTTATATTGTCATATTTCAGCAGCAGTCCTCCCACTACAATAAAAATGTGTATAAAATTCACAGGATATTTATTTGTGGTCTATAATTTGACTTGACTAAACTAACTTAGCATCATAGACTAATCCTAACTATATGAAATAGTTTTGAGTACCATTACTGGTGTTTTATCATGTATAAATAGCCTGTGTGTCTCCACAAATTTCGTTTACGGCCATACAACCGATGAGAAAGATTTGAAATATGATCATTTGAAGTACAAACAACTTTTAATAAAGTACAACCAAAATCAATACACTGAGCAAAACCGCCATAGAAACTGATTAAAAGTCCTTAGCTTAGTTCCCCCTTTCAGAAGAGACCATCTGCGGATCTTACTTAACCCTTAGATGCACGAGTGACCCTACACTCTTCCAGAATGTGTTTTTATGTCATTTTGGTCAAGAAAAATCACTTGCATGATATTTAGTATTATATTTTGGTTCACACTAGAAATATTTTATATTTAATTTTTAACTATTTATAATTTTAGACATTTCTTTTACATTTTGAAAAAAACGTTTTCCCATAGGATTCCATAGAAAATGCATGTGGGTCATTTTTTACCCACTTATGGAAGCTTGGGGTAGTGATACAAAAACTACCATTTCTTAAAATGTAAATTTAAAATGGCATGATATCCAAAACAAGTTTTTTGAGGAATAGCTGGAATATGAAATGATAATAAAATGTAATTAGGCAAGGCAAGTTTATTTATATAGCACCTTTCAACACAAGGCAATTGAAGGTGCTTTACAAAAATAAAAGCCATTCAGACAAAGGCATTTAAAAACAGTCATTAAAAAGAAAAGATAATAAAAGAAACATTAAAAGAAAAAATACATGAATAAAAAGACATGAATACATAAATGAGTACATGGATAAAAGTTACAGTGCAGTTTAAGATATGAATAGTTCAATTAAAAGCAGCGACAAAAAGACAAGTCTTCAGCCTGGATTTAAAAGTAGTAAGAGTTGCAGCGGACCTGCAGGTTTCTGGGAGTTTGTTCCAGATATTTGGAGCATAATAACTGAACGCTGCTTCTCCATGTTTAGTTCTGACTCTGGGGACAGAAAACTGACCAGTCCCTGAAGACCTGAGAGATCTGGATGGTTCATAATTTAGCAGGAGGTCAGAAATGTATTTTGGGCCTAAACCATTCAGTGCTTTATAAACCCGCAGCAGTATTTTGAAATCTATTCTTTGACACACAGGAAGCCAGTGTAAAGACTTCAGAACAGGAGTGATGTGATCCACTTTCTTAGTGTTAGTGAGGACTCGAGCAGCGGAGTTCTGAATCAGCTGAAGCTTTCTAATAGATTTTTTAGTGAGACCTGTGAAGACACCATTGCAGTAGTCGAGCCCACTGAAGATAAAGGCATGGACAAGTTACAAAGATACTTCAAGAAAACCACATCCCCGGTCAAAAAAAGACCCACTTATGCATCTAAGGCCCTGACACACCAAGCAGTCACCAGAGGACTCGCCGACGCTGACGTCGGCTGTTGCCTGGCCGTGTTCTCCTGCGTCTTGGCCATGTGTCGCACGGGAACACACCGCAAAGACTTCAGTGCGTGAGTGGCAATAACTCACCTTACCAGCAGGCGGCGGGTAGTGTGTATTCGTCATTCAAAAGAGGGCAACAACCGGAAGACAGAGAAGAAGAACAGACCGTGATATAAACAACAAATAGCTTGTGCGTTCCATTTTCCCTCTCGTCCATCTAAAACATGTTTCGTGCGGGCACTGGAGCTATCAGCCATTGCAGTGTTACTTGTGGAAGACATTCTCAAGCAACAGTCTCTCAAGAAGCGGAAGCGAAGAATTAGGAGAAACCGCACTAAATGGGTGAAGTCATGGATACTACAGCGAGAAGCTCACGGTGCTTTCCCGAACCTGTGTCGAGAGCTGGAATTCAATGAAGTGCCAGATTTCAGAAATTTCGCTCGGCTTTTTCCTGTGCAGTTCCACACGTTGGAGGAACTCATCACTCCAATCACCCAGAGGGAAAACACCAACTACCCAGATTGCATCTCCGTGGGGACACGTCTGATGGTTACGCTGCGATTTTTGGCAACAGGTATGCAAGCTAAAGATGTTGCTATATTTAAATATGAATAGCAGTCTGTGTGTGCCTTCTTCTTAAATCGTTTGTTTACGTCCCTCACTTCCGTATCGCTTCTCATGCACTGATTCGCTAGCTGAACAGCCAATCAGAGTGATTGTTTGGTCCGACTGCCAGACCCGATCCATGGCCGATTCAACATGTTGAATCGGCCATGGATCGGGTCAGGCAGTCCAAATAAGGCGTGTCACGGTCGACGGTTCGGGACACACCAAATTGAGTTTGGGCGACAGGACACGCTTTGTCTCCCGACTTACAAGAACAGCCGATATCGGCTTGGTGTGTCAGGGCCTTAAGGGTTAAAAGCAGCCGATTCCAGCACTTTGCAACAAGAAAAAAGCTTGAATTGAACTTTCAGCCAAACACCAAACAAGCGTTCACAGCAAGACTGAGACGCCGTATTTGATGTGAATGCATTGTTGATAAAAGTCATGATTGAAGAGCACCACTTTTTGTGTTTTGCAAAATGTCCACGCAATGTGCCAGCAAACATGGAGCTCCAAACAGGTGATTTCCAGGAGTAAAAGAGGATCCATTGTATTTGAGCTGTACGTGAGAAGGTGGAGGGTTATCAGCGGCGGCGTTTGAGCAGCTATAAATAGCATGTGTGCCGAGTCAATTTTCGTTTACGGCCATACCACCCTGAGACACTAGGGGCGCTGTGTGGATCAAACGAGGAAGTGAAAAACGAATTGTTTGTTTTGGAGGAAAAAAATCGAGTAAAGTGGTGAAATAAGGAGCTTTTTCGGCAAAAAACCCCCTAAACAGTACTGCTGTCTGGGGGGACAACTTGAAGCGGTGGAAAATGGATAATTTGGAGGAGAAAACGGAGGAAAAAAAACGTGAGTCCAACAATGCATGGAGGAGGGGGAGGTGAGAAGAATGAAGCAGAAGCTGGAACTAAAACAGCGGAGAAAACTGATAAAGAAGTAAAAGGAGCTAAACAGAAAGAAATAAAAGACAAGAAGGGGGAGAAGAGCTCTGCTAAAGAAAAGAGAGAGGTGTCTGTCAAGATGGTAAGAATGGGAAAGGAGGAGGAATATAAAAAAGTGGTGGTGGAGGAGGAGAAGAGAATGGCGGCGGAGATAAAGGAGAAAGAAGCTAAAGAAATGAAAGCAAAGGACGGGAAGAAAGCAGAGACACTAGGAGAGGTGGAGGTGGATATAAACTGTGGAAGAAGAAGGATTAAAAAAGACTCCCAAGAACCCGGAAATGGGTAAGGAGAGCGCCAGTACTTCAGGTGGCGTTGGATCGGAGAGCGCACAGGAGAAAGAGGGGGAGAGTGTGCAGAAAAAAAAGGCGGAGGAGGAAAGAAGGAAGAAAACGGGGGAAGGAGAAAAATCTGGAGGTGGAGATGAAGGAGGAAAGGAGGAAGAGCCAACAAAAGACAAAACAACGGGCGAAGAAGGTGGAAAAGATGGATCGAAACAGAGGAAAAGCCAGGGAAAAGAAAGAGGTCAAAATTCATGGGGAGGAGGAGGAAGAGAGGAAGAAGACCGAAGTTACCGGGCTGACCAGACTTTGGCGGTCACTGTGGAGAGGGGGAGGGAAAACATTTCTATGCTGGACATGCTATATGAAATACAGGAAGCGTGTGGGGAGGTGTTGGGGTGTAGGTTGAAGGGGGAAAGATATGAGGTGACGATGAGGTGGGTGGAAGGGAAAGAGAGATTGCTGGAGGGTGTGAGGGCACAAGGGGTGGTGTTAAAGGCGGAGGAGTTAACGGCGAATGAAGTGATGGTGTCATTTTTGTATATGCCTGTATACATTGGTGATAATCAGATCTTGAAAAAGCTGAGTGACTGGGGTGTGAAGGCGGTCTCTCCAATTAAAAAGAGGTACATGAAGAACACAAGGGAGGGGATGAGGGTGGCGGATGGGACACGATTCCTGAAGGTAGCCTTTAACGACAAAGTCACTTCATTACCTTATTCAACACAATTTAAGGTGGAGGGGGGTGCGGAATATGTGAGGGTTATACACGACAGACAGGTGGCGGTGTGCAGGAACTGTTTGAGGTCGGGGCACATTTTCAGGGAGTGCCCAGAAATTAAATGTAACAGGTGTGAGGAGAAGGGGCATTTCGCCAGAGATTGTGTGCAAAGGAGACAGTGGGGAGGGGAGAGGTATGGGGGACAAGGGAAACAAAGGCCAGAGGAGAGGGAGGAAGAAGGGGAAAAAGAGGATGAGGAGGAGAAGGAAGAAGGGGTGGGGAATAAAGAAGAGGGGAGGGGTAAGGAGGGGGGAGGGGAGAATGGGAAATAAAGGAGGGGAACAGAGGGATGTGGGTAAGAAAAGACCACATGAAGGGGGGAATGAAGAAGGAGGGATTGGTATGGAGGGAAATGATGGGGGGGAGGAAAGAAGCGAGAATGGAGGGGGGTAGAGGGATGAGGGTGAGGGATAAAGATGAATTAGAGTCCAGCGAAAATGATATAGAAGTGGAGGAGCTGCTAAATGAGAAAGGAGCCGAGGATGTGGCTGGAAGGAAGGAGAAGGAGGAAGAAATAAAACGGCTGGGAGTGGAGGTGACGAAGGAAATCGTGGAAGTGAGCGAGCACGAGGATGTCAAAATTGATGAGGAGGAGGAAGGAGATGGGGGGACGGCTGATAAGAAAGAAAAAAGAAAGGACTGGTCGGAGGAAGGAGAGAGCGAGTCGAGGAAGGACTGGAGCCCCGTTGGGTCTGAGACTAGGGTGACAACGCGAGCAAGCTCGAGAAGTGGGAAGAAAGTTGACAGAGTGACGGAGTCTCCTGGGTCGTCGGCGCAGAGGGGGGATCCTAGCAAAAGGAGGGATTCTCCTGGGACGGTGCAACAGAAGGGAGGTCCTATTGAAAGTTTGGATTCTCCTGGGTCGACGAAGCCAAGGGGACGACCGGCGAGCAGATCAAGTCATCGATAATGAAAATGAGGTGAAAATGGGGTTAGAAAGGTAAAACCTAATGCATGATGAACTGATGTGATGGTGTGGATATGTTCTTTTAATGGGCGAGGGCTCAAAGCAAAAGACAGAAGGGACAGGGGTTTATTGATGTGCGAAGCAGATATGATATGCTTACAGGAGACGCACTGGGATATAAAATGTGTGGAGGATGTGGTGAAGGGTTGAGTGGGAGATGTGTTTGTAAATAATGGGAGGAAGAATGCGGGAGGGGTTGCGATATTAATAAGAAAAGGGGAAATTGGGAAAATGAGAAAGGTGGAGGATGATGGGGAGGGAAGGTTGATTGGGGTAGAGTTTGGGTACAGGGGGGAAGTATATAGAGTGTTAAATGTGCATGCTCCAAATGAGGAGAAGGAGAGAAAAATGTTTTTTGAGAGGTTGGATGGGAAATGTGGGGGGAATTGTATGGTGGTGGGTGATTTTAATGTGTGGTAGGATTGATGTGGCGGGTGGGATGGTGTTTAAAAGTGATGCTTCACGGGGGCGTTGGAAAAAATAATGAGGGAAAATGGTTTGAAGGATGTGTGGAGGGAGAGGAATGTGGGTAAAAGGATGTATACACGGAAGCAGGTGGTGGGGGGTGTGCTTAAACAAAGCAGAATAGATCTGGTGTTAAGTAAGGGAAGTTTGGGGGAAAAAATAAGTGACTTTAAGTTTGGGATGACGGGGTTGAGTGATCACGTTATAGTAAGGTTTTGTTTGGGAGAAGGGCGGAGGGGAAGAGGGGGAGGTGTATGGTGTCTGAATGCGGGAGTGCTGAAAGATGAGGAATATAAAGAGATGGTGAAAGAATGTATATCAAAACAAGGAAGTATGGATGTGGGGGAGGAAGGATTGTGGTGGGAGAATTTAAAAAGGGAAAATAAAGGACAAAAGTATCAAGTATTGTCGCGAGAGAGGGAAAAAGGGTAGAGAGAGAAAGTTAAAGGAGGAACTGGAGGAGGAGATAGAAAGGGGAGAGGATGAGGTAGGTAGGGATATAGGGGAGTATAATAGGATAAAGGGAGAGTTAGGGATGATAGAAAGGGAGAGGTGCAATGGGGCAATAGTTAGGAGTAGAGCGAAATACTTGGTGGAGGGGGAGAAATGTACTAGTTTTTTTTTAGGGATGGAAAAAAGAAAGCAAGGGAGTAGTGATATAAAGCAGGTTGAGGGGAAAGAGGGGGAGGTAATATCTGATATAGTGGGGATAGCGAGAAGGGTGGAGGAGTTTTATAGGGAATTATTTGAGGAGGAAGTAGGAGACAAGGAAAGTTTGGAAGAGGCATTAGGGAGTATGAAGGCAGTATTGAGTGAAGAGGGAAGGGATTTATGTGAGGGAGAAATTAGGAAAGAGGAGGTGGAAGCGGCAATAATGGGGATGGGTAGGAATAAAAGCCCAGGGCTGGACGGTTTAATAGCAGAGTTCTATGTGGAGTTCAGGGGGGAGCTAGTGCCGATCCTAGCAAATCTGTTTCAGCTTTTTGAGGAGAGGGACGAACTGCCGGATGGATTGTCAACAGGGGTGATCACTATTTTGTACAAAAAGGGGAGTAGGGAGAATTTAAGCAATTATAGGCCGTTGAGCATGCTCAATAGCGATTATAAAATTTTAGCACGGGTGTTGTCAAATAGGTTAAAGAGGGTAATTGGGGTAGTGGTGGGGAGCACGCAGGCTTACAGTATACCGGGGAGGGATATAAGTGACACGATTGGGAGTATAAGGGACACTATTCATTTTATGAAAGGAGGGAAAGGGGGAGTTGTGGTGAGTATAGATTTAAATAAAGCTTTTGACAGGGTGAACCATGAGTATTTGTTTACGGTGATGGAGAAGGCGGGGTTTGGTAAAGGTTTTATTGGGTGGATAAAGAGGATATATAGGAAGGCGGTGAGTTGTGTGAAGATTAATGGGATTGTCACCAATGTGTTTAAGTTGGGGAGATCTGTCCGGCAGGGGTGCCCTCTCTCTGCAATGTTATATGCGCTGTCGGCGGAGCCATTGGCGGGCCTGCTACAGAAAAACGAAGAGGTGAGGGGGGTGTTAGTGCCGGGGGGGGGAGGTGAGTTTGGTGTATCAATATGCGGATGATACAACGATCACGGTGAGGGATATGGAGAGTGTAAAAGGGGTATTGGAGAGTGTGGGGGTATATGGAAGGGCGTCAGGGGCTAAAATTAATATAGAAAAGTCAGAGTTTATGGTGTTAGGAACAGGGAGTGTAGGGGGAGTTGATAGGTTTAAAGGAGAAAAATGATTATTTTAGGGTATTGGGGATTAATGTGGGTTTAAAGGATAGAGAAGGGAGAGATGTACAATATGAGGTGATGCTAGGGAGCATAAAGAAAACATTAAACTTCTGGAAGTTACGAAAGCTAAAGTTGAGGGGAAAGGTGGTGGTGAATGGTTTGATAATGAGTAAGTTAGTGTATGTGATTAATGTGTTGGAGGTGCCAGAAAGGGTAATTAAAGAGGTTAATAAATTAGTGAGTGATTTTTTGTGGGAAGGAAAGGGTGTTAGGATAGCGAGGGAGGTTTTAGAAATGATCATAAAGATGGGGGCCTCAAATTAGTTAATTTAGAAAGAAAAGAGAGAACGAGGGGAGAAGGAAAGGAGAATGATGACGACAATGTGGATTATCTGGTGGAGCGGACACTTGAAGTTACCGTGGAAGGTGGAGTAACAAAGATATCAATGTTGGATTTATTGGTGGGGTTTCAAGAAATGTGTGGGAGAGTTTTGGGGTGCAGGGCGAAAGGGGAAAGGGTGTTTGAAGTGACAATACACACATGGGAGGGAAAGGAAATGTTATTGGAAGGGCTAAGGGTGAGGGGGGTGAAGGTGAAGGTGGAAGCGAGGGAACTGGGAAAAAAGGAAGCAGTTGTGTCATTTATGTATATGCCGATGTATTTGAGGGATGATGTGATTTTAATGAAGCTATTGCAGTGGGGGGTGAAACCTGCATCAAAAATAATAAGGAGGATGTTGCCGGGGACAAGGGTGGCGGATGGTACTAGGTATCTGAGGGTGGAGTTTGGGGCAGAGGTGAAATCCCTCCCCTATTCAACAAAGTTTGAAGGGGTGGAGGGAGTAGAGTATGTAAATGTAAGACATGATAGGCAGAGCCAGGTCTGCAGAAACTGCCTCAGACCTGGGCATATTTTTAGAGAGTGCCCAGCCATTAAATGCTACAGATGCAACGGGGTGGGGCATTTAGCCAGGAACTGTGGGATGGGGAAAGAGAGGAGGGAAGAGGGAGGGCAAGGGCCCCAAAAGGGAGCGGAGGGTGAGGAGGAGTCATTCCCCCCCCCGGAGGGCCCCAATTCTCAACCACCTCCACCCCCCCCTAACCAGGGGGTTGGAGAGGGGGGGTTGGAGCCTGAAGGGGTGGGTAAAATAGATAAGGGGAGGATGGATGGCGGTGAGGGTGTGGGAGGAGGGGGTGAATCAGGGGAACAAAGGCAACGAGAGGGGGAAAGTGATGGTGATGGTAAAAGTGATGATGAAGGTGATGGTGGTGATGATGATGATTGGTCTATGTATGAGAATGATGGTGTAACTAGTGTGGGGGGGAAAGGTTGTGAGAGAGAGAAACCTGAGGATGTGAGGAAAGTTAAAAAGAGGATGAAGGGGAATGAAGAGGAGGAAGAAAGGGGAGAAGGTGAAAATGAGGTAGAGATGGAGGAAATGGAAGAGGAAAGAGGAAGCGAGGGGAGTAAATACACAGGGGATGAGGAAGAGTTAGAGCAGCGACAGAAAGAGGAGGAGCTATTGAAAGTGAAGAAGAAAGAAAGGGAGGAGGAAAAGGCTAGAGAGGGAGAGAGAGAGGAGAAAGAGAGGGAAAGGGAGGAAGAGAGAGAGAGAGAGGGAAGAGAGAGAGAGGGAAGAGGAAAAGGATAGAGAAAGAGAAAGAGAGAGAGAGGAAGAGAAAAAGAGGAAAATGGAGGAAGAGAGAGAGAGTGAGAGAGAGAGAGAGGAGAAGAGAGTTGAGGCGATGAGAAAGGAGGGAAAGGAAGAAATTAAAGTAAACATAGGGGTGATGAATGGAAAGGGTAAGTGGGTAGAAAGCGAGGCGGATGAGCATCGAATGCTGGTCACACGAAGGATATATGGAGAAAGTGGGGAAAAATTGGAAGAGTGGGAGGGATATTGGGAAAGGATAAAAAAATGGGCGATAAAGGATGCCCAGAAAAGGTGGAGAAAGGAGTGTGGTAATAAGAGTAGGTGGTGATGGTGGTGGTGGAATGTGGAGGAATGAGGTATGGTGTAAGAGTGTTGATGGGTTTGTTTTTGTTTTGTTTTGCTATTGTGGGGAAATGTGCGATGGTGTGGATAAGGATATGGAAACAAATGAAGAATGTATTATGTTAAATGAAGGGAAGATTTGGGATTGTACAAAAGTGAGATTGTAGTGAATGATTTATTTATTTTTGTTTGGATTTGTTATTGATTTATTAGTAGCAATAGAAAGATGGATATATGTGTGAATGGAAAATAGTAATGAGTAATGTGATTTGATTGTATTTTGATTTGGTTGGAAGCCTTGGGGTCCTTCCTTTTTTGGGGATCGGTTAGGTGGACTACTATGGTTTTAAAATGTAACTTTGATTATGTTTTTCTATAAAATAAAAGATTTTAAAAAAAACACGCCCGATCTCGGAAGCTAAGCAGGGTCGGGCCGGGTCAGTACTTGGATGGGAGACCGCCTGGGAATACCCGGTGCCGTAAGCTTTTACTTTATTCCTTTGTCAGCACACGGCGCTGCCCTTTCAATTGACACAGCTGTACACAGACTGAGGAGGACAATGCGCAGTTAACTATTGCTCTAATAGACCATTTGCTCAAATATTCATATTTTAACAACTATTTCAATGTCAAACTAAAAAAGGACCACTGTCAATCAACAGGGTGTAGGGGGCGGCTTCGGAGAGAAGCAGTGCCGTGAGTGGCTCTGTCCTTTGTGATGCTGTGATTTAGCTCCAATCTCACAATGGAAAATCCCCATTGGATTTAAAGCTGCTTAAACACCGCTGATAACGTAGCCTTCTTCCACAACTAAAATACAATGTATCCTCTTTTACTCAAGCTTGGAGCCTAAAAGCGCCCAGAAAGGGATGAAAAGTCCTTAGCTTAGTTCCCCCTTTTAGAAGAGACCACGGTTTGGGCGGATCTTACTTAAATGGCAGCCGATTCCAGCACTTTGCAACAAGAAAAAAGCTTGAATTGAACTTTCAGCCAAACACCAAACAAGCGTTCACAGCAAGACTGAGACGCCGTATTTGATATGAATGCATTGTTGATAAAAGTCATGATTCAAGAGGTGATGGGCCACTTTGTGTTTTTTCTCTGGGCGGTGTGAAAAGAGCAGGAGCTAAACCGAAGAACCGGTTCGAACCTGAAAAGCTCTAGCATGGAGCTTGAACCGGTGTTGCGTTGGTGTGAATGAGGTATAACAGATACAGTGAACCCATTAGTTGCTAGATCTTTGAGATCATCAAGCATTGGTTTCAATATGACATCCCAACCACATTGTGTTATACATATGAATAACGCACAAGTAAAGCTAAATGAATATTCTTCAATTGAGACCGATAGCACCCGTCCATATTACCGATTGAATAATTAAAGGCACACAATTTGTGTTTGTTACGTTTAGAACCTAAAGGGTTCACTATAGGGCTGAACGATTAATCGATTTTAAATCGAAAATTTGAAATGATGCGATTATCTAATCGCAAAGCCTTTGATTTTTTGTGTCGAGTTCTCTTGTGTCAGTCATCCACACCAATCAGAAGTGCTGTGCTCCACATGTACCAGCCATTGTTAACCAATCAGAAGTGGCCCATGATAGAAGGTGATAGACAGATTGATCCAATCACCTGCCAAGTATTTCTGAAAGTGCCTGCCCTTTCCAAATGGCTTCCAATGGAGCTCTCCTAGATGGTTTCTGAGTCAGGTTAGTGATGCTCCATCACATGTTTCTATTACAGGGTGAATCTTAAACTGAAGCTTGACTTTAAAGCAACCCAACGGAAGTTTCATGTAAGTTTAGTTCTTTCACTCGTAGCTCGGGCTGCAGGGGTGCTAGAGACGGGAGCATGTTGATGCGACCTTCCTAGCCGGAGATATGGACGCATTTAACAATAAACTTCCGTTGGGTCGCTTAAAAACAAATATCGCAAATAAAATCACAATTAGATTTTTTCCCAAAATCGTGCAGCCCTAATTCACTACTTCAAACTCATCCTCATAAAAATGTAGTCTTAAGGAAATCGGATGATGCATAAAGAATAGGTGCTTTGCAAAGTAGACCATCGGAATAATAATATATTGTATTTCTATAGCGCTTTTCTTGAACCCAAAGACGCTTTACATTTGGGAGGGAGGGTAGACAAACAAAACAAAACCAAAAAGAAACAAAACAGAAAAGCAGTCAGGAGGAAGTTGGTTGAGAGAGGGGGGGGCTTATGGATACAGAGTTGAAGAGGTGGGTTTTGAGGCGGGACAGGAATAGTCACTTAAAACACCTTCATTTTTGTTGGTTATTGTAAGACTGTATTTCTTCCCAAACATCCTCGTGCGAGCAATATTTACGCAGCACTTGACTAAGAGGGACATAGGAGCTGCCCAGTTTGTGTCCTGAAGAACCTCTTAAAGTGTACTGAACAGGTTCAGTCATATCGAGTTTTGACTTGCAATGTACATTCAGCTTGTATTTAGACCTTTAAAAAAATCCTTAGATTGTAAAACATTGTGAATTCCAGGGTTTTCAGACATGTTGAAGCCACTTTTGTTTAAGTGGCAGGCTATGAATGCATCAGTTTTCCTTAAAAAAATAAAACAAAAAATTGACATCAAGTATTTCCTCCTGTCCATAGGGGGCTCATGCTCTTCGTCATCAGAGGACAACATGGAGTGCTTTTGTATTCTGTACATGTGTCTTCTGAAAGACTCGTATTTTGAAGACAATCATTCAATCCACAAGTTATGTTAAAATTAGACTCATGAGCATGTATAAGTCCAACATGCTGTACTAATTCCATTAGTGTGAATGTTCTTCAAGAGCACTTGGGACATTGATGTTGGCGAGGCATTAGTATAACTGGTTAAGAATTCTGATAACAGTGGTCGAGAGCGGCTTATCCTCCTCCTCAGATATTTACAGGATGCAGCGCTGTACGAAGGTCAAGGTGTTCTTACGGTTTGGTGGGTAGGCCATGTTGAAAACGAAATATGCGCAAAAGGCTGCGATGATTCCCTCTTCCAAATCTCTGGCCCTGCACAACTCAAACCCATCCGTTTTGACCACACTGGGTCCTCTGTGAAGGCTGACTTCCAGTCGGTGTGCGTCAGTTGGGTGGTCGGGTAAGGTGTGCCAGGCTAAACACAAAATGGAAAGTAAATTAGTATAACCCAAGTATGTACAGTGGTGCTTGAAAGAGACACGGAAAATCATGAGTCAAGTTCAACTGGAACTCAACATGACATGAACATTTGCAAACAAATGCACATCGGTTGCTCCTTCATTTATATGAATGAGGCAGATTTCCCCCTTCCGGTGTGACAGTGGCTTACCTCTTCCAAAGTAACATGATGCTCCACCTTTTCCTTGAAAGTAATTGGCAGGAGAACAAGCCCGGCTTTGAACTCCATGGCTAGAAGAGAGGAAGACACAGATCAACACAGATGTCTAAAATTGTAGTGGTGTCTGATTCTGTCTATTGTGGCACTGTGGTGAGAAGGTGGATCGGACATATACAATTATGAAAATGACCTAAATGGAGCAGGGAAATAAAAATAAAAGTAAAGATACAATGTGTGCAGATGTAAGTGAGTTGAATTGATTAAACTCACTCTTCAGTATAAATACCGCCTACCCGCACAATTGAATACAAGCATTTCAGTGGCGTAGCTGGTGGTGTTTGAGGTGGTCACAAGAGTTTGTAAGTCAGAGGATGAGATCGTACACACGTGGGCAAGTGAGGGAGGAAGCTAGGACGCAGTAGGGCTGTGCAATTAATCGTATTTTAATCTCGATTAAAACGATTATTTTGCTGCATTCCCTTTCGCAATGATGCTCTCAATGTGTCTTGCGTTACACATCCGCCCCCCCCCCCCCCCCCCCCCTCCCTAAAAAGTTCAATAAATGGATGTTTTCAAACTCAATGAATAATCGTATTTAATAATCGTGATTATGATTTTTGCCATAATCGAGCAGCCCTACGACGCAGTGACACCTGTACACAGACAGCATTACCTGGTAGATCTTCGCTCAGTGACTCTTCTCCTGCCTGCAGATATATCTTCTCCAGATGGGATTTTCCTTTTGCAAGGGCCAGCACCTTGGGTAGAAATTCCTCTCTGAAGCAGTGCTGCAGGTTTTCAATGTTGTGGATGCGGTTCATTTCCTCACACAACTGCATAGACGGACAGAAACAAAGACAACACAGTACAATTTAGAGAGGTTGATTGTATGGACGGAACACTACGCGTGCAAGTAGCGATGGATCTGCAAAATATTTGACATACCCCAGCAGGTGTCTTCAAGAATGGATACTTATTGGCGATAGCATCAGCCCGTACCCCCTCAGCCACCTCCTTTCTCCTCCACTGAAATGTCCTGGTCATTGCGTTGGTAACGATGCAGGAATCAGGCTGGGCCATCAGGTATTGTCGTTTCAAAACCTGTGTGTGCATCAATGGAGGACTCGTCCTCCCCAGAAACAGAAATGATGTCCTGCAGATAGACAAGACGGATGGAGACAAATGACAAACAGGAGCCTGGCTTAATATAGCAGTGCCACAATTTTCTATATACTGTATTTACTGACTCAGTTTTAAGTGTATACAGGCTGATCGGAATAAACTCACTGAAGATCGTCTGACAGAAGTCGTTATGCTTCCCTGGTTATTTTCTGGTGCTTGGGGAGATCTATGATGCCCAAACTTTTGCTTCATGTTTCGAACTACCTCGTGGTGGACCAGGGGCATCCTTTCAGCTTTGAACCGCCGTTTTAAAAGACATATGCCAGGTGTGCTAATCAGAGGAGACAAAGTTTCAAATTAACCCAAAACATTTTTGTGAAACTCATTGAGTTTAAAGACAAGGTAGCAGATGTTAGGCCACTACGGATCTGTTGAGCTAAAGGGGATTCTTTGTCAGAAGATGGCACCCATGTATTGGTTACACTTTCATAGCCGACAGACTGTCAATCAAAAGACAGAGATGATAGACAGGTGGTTCATCCAATCCCCTGCCAAGTATTTTTGAAAGTGCCTGCTCTTTTCAAAACAGTTTCCCATAGAGTCTTCCCAGTTGGTTGTGTGAAACAAACAAATCAGGCATATGTCAGGTTATGGAAATCAAAACATATATTGTGATGTAACCCAGATAACACCTCAATAGAAAAAATTCATTTGTGAATGAGCTCTCGAAAAGGCTTTTGTCCTTAATCGAAAATGCTATAGGGGAGATAACATCTGTCAATTCAACAAACCACATTGGACTATAAAACCAGTAAAAGTAACTTACATATCCATTCCCCTCCATATCCTTCAGGGAAGGATACCTGAAAATCAATGCTTTGGCCACTTTAATATATTCAGAATTCGTCGGATACCTAGAGAAAGCAGGATGAGAAAGTAAGTAAAGTATTTGTATGATTACAATACTGTAGAAGGTGTGCTGACAAATATTTACAATAGCAATATTTACATTGTGTATTGTGCCATCGTCTCATGCAATATCCTCACGATTTTGTGTCCATCAGTGGACACTTTATGGCATGGTTGTTTTGCGTCCAGTTTGGTCTGGATATCTTTGGGGAACGTTGGCAGGGTAAACACAGCAGGGAAACTCCCATATTCTTGACTGCAGGACAAAGAGGCATGTGATTAGCAAAGGACAAAAAAGCTGACAAATATGTGAGGACATGTGATTATATTTAATCACATTATCATGTTATGGCTATGTGCGAGTGATATTTGATCATCCATGTAATCAATACCCCTTCCCATTCAACCACACACTCCCATGTCATTGTAAACACATGTTCCTGCTTCCCATGACTGATATTTTTATTCTAATGAAAGTGTCAACCATTTCCCTCCTGATTAGTTAATACATAGAAGTAAAGCTAAGACATGAAAGCTACAACAAAAGTTATCGTAAGCAGTTGGTTAGTATTGAGCGTTCAACAAGGTAATGTTCAGGGTTCTTACACCTTTTCCAAAGTCAAATTCAAGCACTTTTCAAGCATTTTCAAGGTGCATTTTCCAGCTTTTCAAGCATCTTACAGCTGTTGTAAATTACATATTTATATACACATACTCAAATGATTATTTCTCTACCTCACATTAAATCAGATGTTCTTTATGCTATAAACAACCAAATGTGTGTTTCGTGATAGCATTCTACACGAGGATGAAAAATTAAAGAAAATAAAACTAAGTTTAATATTTCAAAATGAGTGATCTGTACGTAGACTAGGCCTACCATATAACCTGGCTGATCCGATATAAAACAATCAGCCAAATAACTTTTCAATACATTATTGATTACTATTGTTGAGGTACTTTTAGGTTGGCAGTAAACATAAGTCAGAGGTAAATGGTGTACTTTTACTCCACTACATGTATTTAATACATTTAGTTACTTCACAGATGTGGATGAATGATGTGAAATCTAACCAAGTGTTGAATCAGACTTTAGTTCCACCTGGAGTAAATCCACCAGCTACCCTGCAGTATACAAAGTCCTTCAAACTAGCTGCACCTTCACCAGCTTTGAGAACACTTTCATGATCAATCATTATAAAACATATCATATATATCAGGCATCCTCAAACTACGGACTCCGGTCCCGATCCGGACCGAACCACCACTGTCTCCGGACTCTGAGCAAATTATACTTTTCATATGTATGATCTCTCTGTATTATATGAGAGACATCGCCACAACGTATTCGCAACGAGTCAAAATTCTCCGCTATGTCCACTGCAAACAGCGCTCTGCATGTCTGACTGTTCCACTGTGTTCCACCTGTGTGTGTCAACGCTTTGGTCCAATCACATTCAGCATCCAGTCAGCGTTTTTTCCCCCCAAACAATCTGCGAATCAGAGGCACAGTAGGGCGGGTCTTCGCGGAATGCGGGTGGGAAAAATGTGTGTGTCTCTTTCAACCTGTCTAAGTCAGAGCGAGAATAAAAAAATTCAGAGCGAGAGTTAACAGCTCATCTAGTTCCATCTGTACTGTAGCTAGTAGCCTAGTTTCACCTACCGGGGTGGCAACTGACACTCTAGAAATAGGCCTTGCCACCCCAGTTGGCAGCTTTGTTTTGAAAGAAAAGTTGTGGCTCATCGGACATTTATGAGAGAAAGTCTCTAATGTCCGAGTGCAAGTGAATGCAGCACAAGATGCACGTCCCCCGGTCCTGGCGCGAGCGTGGACATACGTTTGGCGGCGATTTCATTTTGAACTGGACGGTGCAAAACGAGAAGCATTCGGACCCAAGCACTGAAGGAATGAGGTATTTGCGGTCTACAATGACAGAGAAGAGACTGTCAGTTTGACTGTACTCAGCATTGAATCAAAACGCACTAAAGCTGTTGATCTTAATACGTTTGTGAGGCGTTTTGCTGATCAAGATGGTAATCGCCGCATTCAGCTGTAATAGACATGTCAACTTGATGCTCTGCTCACGGATGAGCATACACAACTATTAAGATGATGACCTTATGTGTGTAAATATATTGTTTTCTTTGAGGGGGTCTGCCCCCAAAAAACAGTTTTAAGTCCTGAGAAAGTCAAATAAGACGGTGTGTAAAACTACACTGCCCAGCCAAAAAAAAGTAACCACTTTGATTGAACTAGGCCAGTAGGTAAGGGCTTTCCACAGGATAATAACTGCAGTATAAAATAATGCATGACTGAAGTGATGGCGACCATGTTGAAAGCAAACAAAAAGAGGAAATAACAGGTCAAATCAAGCAAATCCCCCTCTCAGATTCCACAGCAACCAGAAGAACATAAATACTGGCTGGTGATTTGATTCATCAGCTTTGTGATGGAATAAAAAATGCACAGTGCATTTCCTTAGCTGTGGGTGAGTCCACTGACACCACTGACGATGCTCAGTTGCTGGTGTTTGTGAGTTTTTATGATGACAAAGGGGGAGTTTGTTGAAGATGTGTTGGGCCTGACGAACCTCAGTGGACACACAAGGGGGCATACATTTATAAAGCAATAATGGGAATTCTGAATGAAAGAGGGTGCAGCTGCCTTTACTCATAACTGTGCAGCTCTTACACTGCGACTCTGAGGGATCAAGCACAGACACAATAACAATGAAAACTGCTGCATACAGATTATTTTTGTTTTTGCAACCTCGTGTTAAGAATCTTGTTGCAATTGTTTAAAAGTTTGAATGACCGTAATAAAACGGACCTTTTTCTTATTGAAACATTTATTTTGGACCTTTAAGATTTGTATTCGAGTACCCCTGATATATATTATTCTGAAATGGACCAATCTGCACAATGAATACTTTTACTGTCGCTACTTTAACTATATTTAGATGAGAATACTTTTATACTTTCACTTGAGGAACATTTTTGAATGCAGGACTTTTACTGAAACCGAGTATTCCTACACTCTGGTACTTCTACTTTTACTCAAGAACAAGATCTGAGTACTTCTACTTTTACTCAAGTACAATATCTGAGTACTTATTCCACCTCTGGTAGTGTATTAGTCTGAATTGTAGCCACAAAATCACGCAGAGCTGCATAAAAATAGACTCACAATGGTAACAAGTGGAAAATAATATTTACAAATGTGTACAATGATTTGTAGGCAATTTTGACTACTCAAGACACCTGACATAATTACAAGCAGAGAACAGAGTAATGTAACGTCACAGCAGGCATAACAGCCGCCGGTGTTTCTTGTGAGTGTTTCCCCGGTACACCAATGCAAAAATACACACACACACACACTCGCGAGCTTCCCCCAGACCAGTAATACAACCGAAAATGTGTCTTCGGGTCAATGTGACTGATTTCGATAGATCAAGTCACATTTGGTTTAGGCACGAAACATACTACCAGTAGAAATACATTGCTTTCAAAATCGCTCTGTGTCGAATCAATAATTATATTTCGTGACTATAACACAAAATGCCGTGAGTGCTTCATCCTCTGAACACCACGATGGCGACTGTAACGCACATAACATAGGTACGCTCCTCTGAAATTATTGTCCCCTGCAATTATTATTATCCCTCAATCGAGTTCGCTATTCAGCTTGCTAACGTTAGCTTAAACAAACGTAACATGCAATGTTAGCCTAATCTAAAATGCTCTACTCCGGCGTACCTTTCATGTGGCTCGTCGGCGCAGACTCTGGCATCGTTATGTTTGCAAACTTTGCAGGAGGCTACTCGTGGGCTTGACCCTCGTCTTAGCCATGGCTTGTATTTGTCTTCTGCTAGCCAACGCTCGTTGAAACTGCAACCTCCTGGCACACAGTCATCTATCACTCATCAGAATGCCCAGGTCACACGCAACACAAACACTTGCAGGTCGCGCGGATTGCGCGGGAAGGCCGCAGCGGAGCTGTTTTATGTAGAAGCGAAGCAATTCTTTTCTTTTAATCTAAAAAGCGAACTATTCAGTCAGACAGCAATTTATTGTAAAAGTAAAGCATTTACATTTTCAAGCACTTTATCTCAATTTCAAGCACCCTTCCCAAAATTCAAGCACTTTCCCAACCTTGAAAACACCACGTCAAATTTCAAGCCTTTTCAAGGATTTCAAGCACCCGTACGAACCCTGAATGTCACACTTGCCATGTTGGAGAAACAGTCATTTGGCAAGATCTCAAAAGTCAGCGTTGTAGTTGGCTCTGGCTCTTTCAGCTGGTGTGCAAATTGTAGGAATTTTGTTTGCTTTTTGAAGCAACCTTCAAAGAGGTATGTGACCATCGTCTCGGTCTGGTCATAGGACATTGCTTCCCCGTCCACATAATTATCTGAAGACACAAATTATGTTAGCAAATCTCAAAACACTTTTCAGAATGTAATCATTCCTAATCCATGCTGACATTATGTCGTTCCACATTCAAGAGATTAACCAGAGCTAACAGTTTAAGTACGGAAAATACAATTGGTAACAAGCAGTAGCGCTGAGCAAAGTGACTAGAATGCAACCACACACTTATTAAAAAAACACACTTTATAAAGTCAGGCAACACTAACCAGGCTTCATGTGATTCAGTTTATTTGTACCTTACTACGACCCGTTCACTGTTATTGATCATTGTGGAGAGAGGCAGACGTTTTGTTTTGTATTATAGCAGCTATCGGATTGAATCAATACATGGGCTGCACAGGTTGCCATGTCCGACTATCACAAGTAGAATGAACTACATTAATAAACAATGAACCACGGCACTCTGGAGAAAAGTACAAGGTTGGAGAAGTAGTTATTTAATTTAAACTGGCTTCGTATGATTAGAAGTAACAGGATCATCGACCCGACGCAGTCACCCATTATTGTTGTTGTTGTGAGCACCGTCAGCTACGTAAACGGTTGCGTCATGACGCAGCACCCGTCGGGCTATGGGCCGTGTCAGAGCCCTAGAGAGATAAGAGTTACGACACTCTTTGATGTCGCCGCCAGCCGGTCACGTGGTTTATGTATGCCGGGATAGTTCAAAACGCACTTCCGTTGCAATGCTTCTCTATGGCAAAAACAGCACAAACATGGTCAAAATAGTCATAGATTAAACCAACGCTGTTATTTTTTAAAGATTGCTTTCATATTTACATGATGTGGTTACACTTTGTATGGATTGGCACTATTTATAAGTTTCGTTATTTAACGATATGTTGAGGGGAAAGTGTGGTATCACAAGCAGGCTATGTTGCTGTCACTGCCAGGGCAGTCATGTCCATAGTATAGTTGCTAAAAGGCTCATCCTTCATTCACTGCTGTAGAGTAGCCTATTCAGTAGGCTATTATTTGTTTAAGACTGAATAATACCTTTGAAGAACAATCATTAAACTAGTGTGTATATTACAATACAAAGGAATCTATCCTAGCATGCCATCAAGCATTAAAAAGTAGCGCTAGGCTAGTTGTACAGTACAGATGAGTTAACACGGAACAGTACCAAAAAAAACAAAGTACAGTCAACATGTCACATAATGAAATGTTAGTATATCCCAAAATGCAATGAAATATTAAATGAAATATTTATCACAAACGCCACCTAATTTCTACTAGTGCTAGCAGTTAAGTCATATCATACAGAAAAAGCCGACTAAGGATGGCTGACACGGTCAGGTTCAGCGGATAAAACCAAAATAACAATAAAAACACATAATCAATCTAAATCCTGCTTGTTAGTTACCCAGCATCATTGATATATAAGCTGCTAGCGATTCATTACTGAAATCTTAGCTTCAAAGCTGACGAAGTCGCGCTAGCTAACTAGCAGACAATGCTAGCTAAATTGGTTGTAACAACCAAGATAAAATATAGATAATTACGTTGTGCATATACAAACGAAGACCAGTATAAGCATCATAAAGGGCCTCTGATACAATATAGACAGTTGACAATTCAAAAGAGTTCGATATTTCAGCAACTTACCTCTGGAACTAATCGACGCGCCGTAATGTAAGTGAATGAGGTCCAACGCCCAAATGACAATATTTTGAACTATTTCTATGTCCATACCCCGGAAGTAGGCGCCGCCATTTTTTACAACGGAGGTCTATGGGAGTGTCGTAACTCTTATCTCTCTAGGGCTCTGGGCCGGGTGAACAAAACGGGGGGAAGAAAAACCGGTTCTGAATCAGAAGAGCGCAAGCACGGAGCTAGAACGGGAGCTGCGTCGGTGTGAAGGGGGCATTTCATACTGTAGGTAGCTTCGCACACGGCTGCTTCCCGCATAACGTTACATGTCTGCACAAGCTCATGTCAAGCAATCACTACACTAGCACAGCTGTAGCATCTTGCGCTATGGCTAACTGACGTTGTCTCGGAAATTAACAATCTCTCCTTTATTTAAGCAGAAGAAAATAAATATGAGTGCCTTTTCCACAATGAACAGATTCATGTTGGTCAATAGCCCCGTGTCTGTGAGCTTTAGTGAAAGCCACCAAGCTAATCACCCATCCAGCAAAGTAGGCAGACAACTGTCACATCGCGCGCTCACTCTGTGTCTTTGAAATAACGTAATGGCGTCGGCGCTCTGCCAGTTAGCTAGGCTAACTATGTTCAGTTAGCTAGGTAACGTTAGTTAGCTTCACACACGGTTGCATTATAACCAATACATTCACGAACATTTAACCGGCAGTATTCTGTTGTTCTCCAGGGACTATTGAGCTAGCTGGCGTTAGATACCATCTCCGCGGTCTTTTCATGAAAAGCATTAGCCCTAGTTAGCTAAATGTTAGTTACTTGACTAGTCATGATGAATGAAGGTAAAGTTCACTTGCCTCTGAATTTCCTAGCTTCCAGTTCAGTTACTTCTATCCCATATTATATTACCTTGGTGATAATATCACTAGTGGATAGACAGGTCACGGCAGAAGTTGTCCCACTGTTCGCCATGTTACATGTAACACGAGGTCTTTCGAAAAATCGGAATCTTCAAATCTGGCCAAATATGACCGTGAGATTATCTCCCGCTCTCAGCTCTCTTAACCAATCAGGTGTTGTGTAACAGATTAACGAGAGGCGAAGTCCCCCCCTCTCAAAAATAACTGGATGGCCTACCTGCCTGTCAGCCTTCCACCTGTGCACAAATTTATCTCGTGCCCTCATTGGTCATGAGCGCGTTCGTGTGTGTTGGAGGAGGGGCTCTGTAAGGAAGTGGCAGATTTTCTCCGGTCGTGTATTTTACAAACCCCCAGGAAGTGCGCCGGAGTCTGATGACAATATTCGTAGTGGCCAAATGGCGATACTACACTTCCTTTAGGTTGTTGGGCCCGGAAACACTTTTTCCCATTGATTTACATGGGGAAAGAGTGGTCTGTAACTCGTTGGATAATTTTTTGTAAACTAAATAAACAACCCAGTATGAACACTTGTATAGCTCTTATTAAAAACATTCGTTCCTCAAGTTGTAAAACTGTGCTAATAACGTTATTCTGAGAGTTATTTCCCTCTGCATTATGAACGCGCATCTAACCCACGGGACCGCGCCGCCCGGCACGTTCATGTTACGTGTTTACCCATGGATGCACAATAAGAACGGACCATATACTTACTGCCATCCCACGGAGCTGTAATAATGGATATATTGCAATTTTTTGCTGTAATTCATCATTTGTAAAATATTATACTATGGGCTGTATGATTAAATCTTGTACCGTAATTGTTGTATTAAATAAAGTTAATATTACCGACGTTAGATTAACGTCCCTGTAGCTTATTATTGCACTAAGAAGCTTATTGCACTGTGTATATATATATATATATATATATATATATATATATATATATATATATACACAGTGCAATAATTATTTCATGCTAAATTAAGCTCTGTTGGATATCACTAGATCCTGTTACAGCGTAATATAAGTACATAACGATTGATGTGTACATTAGCATAATTACTAGCTAGCTGCTAACTGCCCCCTTGTTAATATCAAATCCATGCTGTCATGAACGCACGGTGCTGTTACGTGTACGCAAATTGACGTGCTTGATGTGAACGAGCATTTTGGTTAAAGTTGCGCATGCGCTATGAGCGCACATACGGGTACTTCTCAGGCATGCCGGGTAATCTGTGACGTTTCACTCTCTCAAAAGTTGGGCCATTTTATCATCATGCGCTAATGAGCAACTCTCATAGGAATGAATGAGGCCCCGCCTCCTACGCTGTATCCAGTTCTTATTATACATGTGAAGTAAAAACTTCTTTGCAGCAATGTTGAGCCAATCATGAAATGAGGGAAACTGGATTCGCCTTAGTCAATACACTGATATTTATTGAGGATTCGTACGGCCGGAGAGATCACGGCCGGAGAGATGTTGCAAATGTATTATCTTTTCAATTTACACACGGCATCTATTGCACGTCTGTCCGTCCTGGGAGAGGGATCCCTCCTCTGTTGCTCTCCCTGAGGTTTAAACTGTGGGTTTTCTTCGGAAGTTTTTCCTTGTACGATGTGAGGGTCTAAGGACAGAGGGTGTCGTATTGTCATACTGATATTTTGTACAAACTGTAAAGTCCACTGAGACAAATGTAACATTTGTGATATTGGGCTATATAAATAAACATTGATTGATTGATTGATTGATCACAGTATATCACATTTCTCATGTAAGATACCAGCAAACTCTGAAGACAAAGGAGCCAGGAACACATCTATACATGAAGAAGAGGAGGGCCCTAAAACACGCAGGTTTTCCTTTAATGCATGACAGATGTCGAGACAAAGACTCGTTGCATTGCAAACCCACATGAGCCAAGCTTCTCCCCCACAGAATATCAGATGACCTCTTGACCTGTGTCTTCCTGAGAAGCTATGGATCACATTACAGGCAGGAATACACTTTAACCAGAAACAGATTCCCAAGGACAAGTCACTAAACTCTATATACTTTAACAAGACTAAAATATTCCTTTACAATACATCCATGGTATTTTCAAATTCGAGCAATCTCGAGCCGGGTTGCGTTCCGATAATCCAAAAATCAGCTCCTAAATTCTAACCCTATCTCCTATTCCTTGACCTCTGAGTGAAACGTCACGGGGTTAAGGGATAGTGGATAGGAGAATTCAAAAGGATTTAGGAGAAGAGACCGCGGTACTTTAGAGAATCCGAATGCACTTTCACTATCCGACGTGTTTATGATGCGCCAGCGGACGTCATGAATGTGCGTCTGCTGCTGTGGGGAAACTATGGAAACTACAGTTTTCTATACAGCGGACTACAACATGGATGTTTAATAAGAACGAGGGACTCCTGTAAACTCATCTAACGACTCTGCACCGTGCTCTGATGCTGTTGCTTTATGCTTTATGAACGTGGACAACAGTTGGAATTGAAATAAAAAAGGAAAGTGAAACATCCCAATACGTATGATTGTATGAACTATGAAAAGATCTTAAAATCAATACAAATGTATTTATTATAAACGTTAGTCCTTAACATCTATCACTGTGTATATCACCATTCAAACATCTTTTACAAGTTGAACAAACCCCACACAGCTCAGTAAAGACTGTGAGATGTTGACTTTATTTGATCATTTCAGTAAAAACTAACGTTCATATTTCTCTTTTTGATTATAACACTGAGGAATGTTCAGAAAAAAGCACTTTGGCAACTTACCACATACGTTTTAAAATGCTTAATAAGCACCGTAACTTTCATGATATAATTTCTCGGTCATAATCGGTTGTTTCCGTGAACGGCCGACTGTTGAGTGACGGCAAATGCTGCGGCTGCAATGCATTGTGGGGCAGCATTTTCTCCTCTCCTTTCGGTTAGGGAGGTCCAGTGGTTCCTAAGCTAAAGGAGGTTATAAAGGAAGTTTGAAACCTCCTTTCCTTTCATTTGGAGAATTGGAACGGCACTTATCATGGCTGCCACTGAGGGACTTCCGGGTCATTTCACTCCATTAGGAAGGTTCCTAAGCTAAATGGACTATTGGAATGCAACCCAGGTTTCTCAAATGTATATACCCTACCTTTAATCACTGATTGAGATATGATAAAGCTAATTTAATCTCATACATTCATGGGATTTACTGTAACAGTAAGACCTTTTTTTTAACAGAAGACCGTAGCTAGAAGCTGCAGCTAGACTGCAAAAGCATTCGTTTTTTGTTTTTGAGGATGGAACAATTTCACACACAGATATTGGCTCTGTGGCGTCTATCAACTTCCGGCGGCTGGGTGTGCGGTTGTAAACTTCCGGTCTACGGTGCGGAGTGGTTGAGCGGGTAGATAGCGATAGAATAAATCAGTGCTTCTCAAAGTGTGGTCCGCGGACCACTGGTGGTCCGTGAGCGCCCCCTAGTGGTCCGTGAATATATTGGTAACATTTCACATTTGAAATTAATTAATTAATTAAAGTTTTCCACACTCTCGCGGGAATATCTCCGCAATGGAGCGAGCTTAAGTTTCACTTTTGATTGCATGATATAGCCCAGATAAACACCTTCATCACACATGTTGCCACTTGTTTGTACCATTTTCAGGCGATTTGTAAAAAACGATGTGTTTTTGGATATTTGTGGAGTTAGGTGGTCCGCGAGTGTTTTTTTATTGGTTAAGTGGTCCTTGGTATGAAAAAGTTTGAGAAACACTGCGATAGAGAGAGAGAGAGAGAGAGAGAGAGAGAGAGAGAGAGAGAGAGAGATTTGATTTTTCAAACCACTTTTATTCACAAAGCAAATAACCAAACAGACACATTGACACACATTGTCAGTTCAGACAACGACTGAAAATAAGATCCTCATTCTCCACAGAACACAAAGCATTTTTAAAGCACCACATGGCCTCAAATTCTCCCACATTTTTTGTTAAGCAAAAGTAACCGTAGTCCGCTTTCAGTCTTGCTTTAACCATCCGCTTGAAAATCGAAACTGCATCGGTATCCAATGAGTCCTCAACTGTATTCCTCCTGCTGAGGTAAATGGCCATTTTAGCCTGCCCCAACAAAAAATTAAAAAGCTGACTTTTGCACTTTTGCTTCTGGCTGTACCTACAACCCAAAATGAACATTGACTTAGAAAAAACCACATTAAACAAAAACAACATCTGAGTGAGTAACTGAAAAAGACAAAGGAGTCGACCACATTCTGTAAAACAATGAAAAATGGTTTCCCTCTGTTCACAGAAAGGACAGGCGTCAGACACTGTAGGGTTGATCACTGAAACAAACGCATTAACAGCTACCGCAGCGTGGAGAGCCCTCCACTGGAGGTCCCCACCCCTCTTAGTCAGCGGAGGCTTGTAGAGCGCTCTCCACTCAGGCCTCTGAGCCTCCGTCAGGCCCAGGTGGGCTCTCCACCGGGTGTCCACTCGCTTTTGGAGTCTGCTCTGATTCAGCACCTTTGTCACCAAATAATAAAATGTTTTGTTGGACATGGTGCTAAACTTAAAATCAGTAACATTTTCCAACTTTAACAAAAAACCCTCACAACTGAGATCAGGAAAACATTGCATCTCTGGAAAAGAGTCATTGTCATTTGGAGACTTCAGTCCGTTACAGTGAGCAGCGATCAGCGCCAGCTCTGACTGGCTGAGCTGCTGTTTCCAGCTCTGCAGCAGGAGGCTGACCACCCGGACTGACCTGAGGCTCAGACGTGAGGCCAGGCCTGCAGCGTTGTCCAGACGGGGGCCACACACCTCCACCACCTGGCCCAGCGTGAGGATCCTCTCCTCACAGAGTCTCTGTTGTAGAGAAGGCCCTACTCCACACACAAAACGAGATCCACGGACCACCGGCTCTCTGAGGAGCCAGAACAGTGAGCCACGGCACTCTGGTCTCTCTTTTTTGAGTAGTCCCCACACCTTGAAGAGACCTCCATAGAAACCCGAGAGATTGTTCAGGCATAATCCTTTCAGGTCCATTAGGAACAGGCGACTCAGCCAGACCCAGCCCACCACAGCGCTCCAATAAGGCCCGAGCTACGGGTCTCCAGACCAGGTCAGCAGGTCCAGTCAGGAACCTCTGGACGAACCGGAGCCTGAAGGCCGCCCCTCTGCTTGCCAGGTGAACCAGGCCATGTCCCCCCTCCTCCTTCTACTAAAGCCAGTCCCCAACTCCGGGGACTTCCGGCCGGGGACTTTAGGCGGCAGTATACGCCATGAAGTGGTTTGCGGCCTGCCAGTAAACCCAAAGCAGAAGAAGAACAAGTGACGTCAGCGGCTTCATTTGCCTAATCCACCCCCAGGGACTTTTTCCAGTGTAAACGCGATCTGTACTTAGTTCATGCGAACTAAAGAGTTCACATGAACTAAGTTCACATGAACCTTTGTGGGAAAAGTACCGCAGTGTGAATGCGCCTATTGGCCCACCCTGAGAAAGCTTCGGTGTCATTTAAAAATAAAATTAAAAATACAATTTAATTTTTTTTTAATTATTTAATTATTATTATAAAAAAATGTATTCACCCATTGAGAATATCCAATAATTCAAAGTGAAATTCAAGTGAACAAATATCGAGTTGAATTAATGTTGTGCTTTGTCCTCTGAACCGAACTCATTTACGGTAAAACTGATTGTTGGTTCCGGCGCGCACCATAATAACGTGAGAGAGGCAGAGAGCTGCCTGCAAAATAAATGATGGCTCAAAGTTCACTAATGAACTTTGGTTTTAAAAAAAAGCCAGACTCCAAGAAGAGTTCCCACTGCCCTCATCTAGCAGCGATCTAAACGATCATTTTCTGATAACAAAAATAGCCCCGCCTCCCTCTCCCCACCTCTCCTGCTGCTGGGCTGTCAGAAGAACAACAAATGTTAACGGAAACTCTGCCGCACGGTTCCCTCGTCCCTTGGAAGAGGCGGAGAGGTGGGTGTTTCTCATCTGCTGGTGGACAGTCCGGAGAGATATACACAGGGTTGGCTTGTAACGGAATACATGTAACGGCGTTACGTAATCAGAATACAAAAATCAAGTGTATTCAGCTGGCGTTACATTTGAAAAACGAGTAATCTGATTACAGTTACTTTCGTAAATCTCAAGTGAATACATTTTGGAATACTTATTTGAATTATTGGTGGAAAACTTTCCTCACAAAATGTAATATTCATTACCGGCAGAACTGTGTGCACACTGCACAGCGCTGCAGCGTATCTGTGAGCGAGAGAGAGATGCAGCGTGTCTGTGAGGCCCCGCCCCCGCACGCAGATGAGAGAGATCTCTTTCAAAAGATATTGAAAGTTAGAAACGGAGATGGTTAGATAAAATGTGCAAGATAACGTTTATGTAGCAAGGCAAGGCAAGTTTATTTATATAGCACTTTTCAACACAAGGCAATTCAAAGTGCTTTAGCATTTCTTTATTGTCGAAATGATGACATTCATAACGGGATAAAATCAAAGTGAATGGCCTGCTGCTGCTGAATGCATGGGGCAAGTGACTGGAAACAGTTTACATCGTTTCAGAATAATAATAATAAATAATAATGATAATTCATTCTATTTAGGGGCGCCTTTCAAAGCACCCAAGGACACCTTACAATTCATAACATATTCTAAGGAAAGGTTTTAAGACAGTACAAAGAATGCAGTCCGGGTGATGTTTTTTATGTGTGGTGCAGATGAGTTCTTGATAAGCCATTAAAACAGTAAAATACGTGTCTCCTGTTCACCAAAACATACCCATCTGTTATGGAAAAAGAAAGTATTCCAAAAGTAATCTGCCACCGGTACCGGCGGGGATTGTTGTTCGCTTCTGATCCGCTGAAGAAAAATCTGGCCCACCCTATTTTTTACAGGCCCACCCTAAAGTACATTTCTGCCTACGCTACTGCACAGGCCTCAAAGCCAACATTAGAAATAGAGTGGGGGGGTTGGGGGCTACCACACCTTGCAGTGTGCAATGTTAAAGGAAAGCAGGGTTAACGAGTCAAAGCTACTGGCTCAAACGCCGCCGCTGATAACCCTCCACCTTCTCAGTTACAGCTCAAATACAATGGATCCTCTTTTACTCCTGTAAATCACCTGTTTGGAGCTCCATGTTTGCTGGCACATTGCATGGACATTTTGCAAAACACACAAAGTGGTGCTCTTCAATCATGACTTTTATCAACAATGCATTCATATCAAATACGGCGTCTCAGTCTTGCTGTGAACGCTTGTTTGGTGTTTGGCTGAAAGTTCAATTCAAGCTTTTTTCTTGTTGCAAAGTGCTGGAATCGGCTGCCATTTAAGTAAGATCCGCCCAAACCGTGGTCTCTTCTGAAAGGGGGAACTAAGCTAAGGACTTTTCATCCCTTTCTGGGCGCTTTTGCTCAGTGTATTGATTTTGGTTGTACTTTTTTAAAACTTGTCTGTACTTGAAATGATCATATTTCAAATCTTTCTCATGGCTTTCTCTTGCCCGTGGTTTAGGCTCCAAGCTTGAGTAAAAGAGGATACATTGTAGGCTATTTTAGCTGTGGAAGAAGGCTGCATTATCAGCGGTGTTTAAGCAGCTATAAATCCAATGGTGATATTCAATTTCCATTGTGAGATTGGAGCTAAGTCACAGCATCACAAAGGAGAGAGCCACTCACGGCACTGCTTCTCTCCGAAGCCGCCCCCTACACCCTGTTGATTGACAGTGGTCCTTTTTTTTGTTTGACTTTGAAATAGTTGTTAAAATATGAATATTTGAGCAAATGGTCTATTAGAGCAATACAACACAAATCTCATCACCTCTTGAATCATGACTTTTATCAACAATGCATTCATATCAAATACAGCGTCTCAGTCTTGCTGTGAACGCTTGTTTGGTGTTTGGCTGAAAGTTCAATTCCAGCTTTTTTCTTGTTGCAAAGTGCTGGAATCGGCTGCCATTTAACCCTTAGATGCATAAGTAGGTCTTTTTTGACCCGGTGAGGTGGTTTTCTTGAAGTATCTTTGTAATTATATTTTTTTATCATTTCATATTCCAGCTATTCTTTAAAAAACATGTTTTGGATATCATGCCATTCTAATTTTAAATTTACATTGTATACATTTTAAGAAACTGTCGTTTTTGTATTACTACTCCAAGCTTCCATAAGTGAGTCTTTTTTGACCCGGTGAGGTGGTTTTCTTGAAGTATCTTTGTAACTTGTCCATGCTTTTATCTTCAGTAGACTCGACTACAGCAATGGTGTCTTCACAGGTCTCACTAAAAAATCTATTAGGAAGCTGCAGCTGATTCAGAACGCCGCTGCTCGAGTCCTCACTAACACTAAGAAAGTGGATCACATCACTCCTGTTCTGAAGTCTTTTCACTGGCTTCCTGTGTGTCAAAGAATAGATTTCAAAATACTGCTGCTGGTTTATAAAGCACTGAATGGTTTAGGCCCAAAATACATTTCTGACCTCCTGCTAAATTATGAACCATCCAGATCTCTCAGGTCTTCAGGGACTGGTCAGCTTTCTGTCCCCAGAGTCAGAACTAAACATGGAGAAGCAGCGTTCAGTTATTATGCTCCAAATATCTGGAACAAACTCCCAGAAAACTGCAGGTCCGCTGCAACTCTTACTACTTTTAAATCCAGGCTGAAGACTTTTCTTTTTGCCGCTGCTTTTAATTGAACTATTCATATCTTAAACTGCACTGTAACTTTTTATTCATGTACTATTTTTTCTTTTAATGTTTCTTTTATTATCTTTTCTTTTTAATGACTGTTTTTAAATGCCTTTGTCTGAATGTCTTTCATTTTTGTAAAGCACCTTGAATTGCCTTGTGTTGAAAGGGGCTATATAAATAAACTTGCCTTGCCTAATTACATTTTATTATCATTTCATATTCCAGCTATTCCTCAAAAAACATGTTTTGGATATCATGCCATTTTAAATTTACATTTTAAGAAATGGTAGTTTTTGTATCACTACCCCAAGCTTCCATAAGTGGGTCAAAAATGACCCGCATGCATTTTCTATGGAATCCTATGGGAAAACGTTTTTTTTCAAAATGTAAAAGAAATGTCTAAAATTATAAATAGTTAAAAATTCAATTTAAAATATTTCTAGTGTGAACCAAAATATAATACTAAATATTATACAAGTGATTTTTCTTGACCAAAATGACAAAAATGGCATAAAAACACATTATTCTGGAAGAGTGTAGGGTCACTCGTGCATCTAAGGGTTAAGTAAGATCCGCAGATGGTCTCTTCTGAAAGGGGGAACTAAGCTAAGGACTTTTAATCAGTTTCTATGGCGGTTTTGCTCAGTGTATTGATTTTGGTTGTACTTTATTAAAAGTTGTTTGTACTTCAAATGATCATATTTCAAATCTTTCTCATCGGTTGTATGGCCGTAAACGAAATTTGTGGAGACACACAGGCTATTTATACATGATAAAACACCAGTAATGGTACTCAAAACTATTTCATATAGTTAGGATTAGTCTATGATGCTAAGTTAGTTTAGTCAAGTCAAATTATAGACCACAAATAAATACCCTTTGAATTGTATACACATTTTTATTTTTTATTGTAGTGGGAGGACTGCTGCTGAAATATGACAATACAAATCCTATTGCACCAGTTATTACCATTTAATGTAATGTTAACTTTCCTAATGTAGAGATGGGTGATGTAATTTGTGTACTTAAGTGTATAACTAAGTACTTTTACTGTACTTACAGTAAACAGAGTTCTAGGGTATCATAAGTATTTTCTGCTGTTGTATACTATATGTTAGTTTGTTTGTCTAAGTGAACACCTTGTTTCTCTTGTGCATTAAAAACACTTGTGTTAGGGCACGATTTAACAATAAATAGGTTATATATATATATATATATATACAAAATACCACGTACTGTCCGCCCCCCCCCCCCCCCCCTTCGCCACCCCATGTAAAATGTTCTAGAACCGCCACTGTTTAGCAGCCAGGTGTATATTGCACAGTATTTAACAGCATATATATATACAGGATTGGGTGAAGTGTTTTGCCCAAAATACCGAAATGCCTCATCTGCACTTTTCCCCCTAAAAATGAATTTGAATCAATACTGTTAGATGTAAATGGTTTATTGAATCATTACTATGGTTCTCTGAAACAATCAGACTTTTACCACACTGTTAGCAGACTTTTAGCAGCTCTTATCAGACTTTTAGCACTCTTTTCCCCACTGAAACGACTTTAAATCATCAGTGTCACTATTGTGGGGATGTAGGAATGTACCTGTGTCTGTTGTGGAGCCTCCCCGCACTTTAAATAAATTGATTTGCCTTTTATTTATCGTGTTTTCTGCTGTTAATGCACTGTGCTCATGTCGGGTGATGCGCTCTCTGGAGCCGTCCTGTGGGGAAACTTGGAAATGCACTTAAATCACTTTGTGCTTTTTAAGCCATTTAAAAGTTTTTCTCACTTTTAAAATACTTTCTGCCCTAGAAATGATTTTTAATCAGTATTACCATTATTTAGAGGCTGCATGAACACGAATTTGAGCATCCCTGCACACTTCTCTCCTATTTAAAACACTTTTCAGTGAGGAGCTGCAGCCTGATTCTCTCCTGTTTCTCTGCCCCTATTTAAAACACTTGCTAGAGGTGAGATCTCTATTTCAGCCCTGATTTTTGCACATGTTGTAAATTAGTTAAATTTAGCCTTGTGTTTTTATTTAAGTCGCCGTTCATTGTTTGTTATATAAAGCAGATTTAATTATATCCTATGGAGGCTGATGTGTGGATGTTGTGTCCTTTTGATAACTTTGTTGAGCTTGTTTTTAGCTGCATGTATTTTTCTATCTCACTGAACAAAGTCCCTGCGTGTGAACTGCTTCAGCTGATAAGGCTGGTTATGAATCAGAGGAGGAGCTGCAGACAGGGAGGGAAGTTGAAAGTGAAAGTATGAAGTCAGACTTGTCAGACGCCATTTTACAGCTCGTCAGGAGGAGAACAACAGGGTGAGTGTTAACACCAGGATCTGCTTTCTAACACATTTATTATTTACTCTGTCAAACTGGATGTCAGAAAATAACGTATTGCTTAACAATCTGCGTCCTAGAGTCCAATGAGACTTCTGCAAGTGTTTTCTGATTCGTCAGAGTTACATAACATGTGACAGCCCAGCGCAGACAAAATGGAGAGCGGCCTGTCTGAAGTCTGACTGATTTCATGTATTTTAACCAAGTTTATTATTAAGATGGTTGGTTGTGTGTGTGTGTGTGTGTGTGTGTGTGTGTGTGTGTGTGTGTGTGTGTGTGTGTGTGTGTGTGTGTGTGTGTGTGTGTGTGTGTGTGTGTGTGTGTGTGTGTACTGGTTTATCTCTCAGACTGGAGAAGATGAGTGATTTAAAAGATGAGGAAGAGCACACCGGTCAGATGAGTGACCGGTCTATGACACCACCTCCATACTTCAGTAATGAACCTGGACCCTCAGACACAAAGTAAGAGTCTCTCCTGTAAACTGACCTGAAGAGGATCCACTTTTGATGTAATCTAATATATTAAACTGTTCTTTAATGATATCATATGAGCAGTTTGTAAAGGGAAAACGCAGCAGAGTAAGCTAACATTATCTAAGGATATTTCAATATGCAATTATATTATCATTGTATCTGTGTATAAAATGGTTTTAAATTAGGGTGCACGATATTGGTTTTTTGAAACCGATACCGATAACTTCCTGCTTCTCAAGACCGATACTGATAACCGATAATAATATAATATATATATATATTAAATGTACCTGTAGTTTTTGCACAGCTGGTGGTAAAAAAAAGACTAGTAGTGAGCAAATGACATGAGCATTACTACTATGAACAAAACAAAGCCAAGAACAGTTTTGACTCTCGTCAAGCGCCATCATTTCTATGATGAAGTTAGAGATCGTTTTATCCCTGGGGTCGTCTCTGGCAAACTTCTTGCCTTTTTCAAAAGCCTCGTCGATAGGTGAAAGCCCCGGTGCCTTTGCAGCTGGCTTTGGATTCGCCGCTAGTTTAGCAGCGCAGGCGTCTTCGTACGCTTTTAACACACCATCGTAGCGATGGCGATGTTTCAGGTGACTAATCAGGTTGGAAGTATTATAGCTCGTTGCCTTTTTCCCTCCTCGTGGAACTTCTGCATTTGTTAATACAAATAGCAAGCGAACTATCTAACTCTGAAACTTTGAAATAGTCCCATACTACCGACGACATGTTTGTTTACTGTCCTGGTTTCACGGCCGCACACCATTTACGTCACAGCCAGGCATGAGTTAGGGAGCGCTGGATTTGTGAAAAACACCCCTCTTCCTAAACCACTAATACCACAGTACTGGCAAAACGGGAGGAGCCGAGTGAAAAACAAGCGTCCCTCATCCCAATCCACCCACACCGCAGTATTTCTTTCTTTTTTTGTACCCAAAAAATATATTGTATATTATCGGGGCTATTAATACTTTTATTGGGTTTATCGGGATGACGTCATAATTCCTAATATCGGACCGATAATTATCGTGCACCACTATTTTAAATAGCAACAATGTTGATACATTCTGATTTAAAAACTATATATATTATCCAAAACATTATTTAACTACTTGGGCATATCTATGATATGTCTTTTTAAGATGTTTATTAATAATAGTGATAACCTGGTGAGCTGGTTGTGTTGAGCATTAGCAGATAAAATAGTGTTTTGTGAAATCACATGTAGAGTCAATACAAAGACCCAGATCCGTGCCTGGCAACACGAAGGAAGTGAAGATGTTAAATTCATATCACCTGCGTATTCATGCAGCGTGACACATTTCAACTTGAGTGTAAAGTTTGTGACGCTCTTTTACAAAACCCTGTTAGTGTTGAGATTGTGCTCCTGTGGTCTCTGACGGTCTGAGGGGAATCAGAGAGGAGAACAGAGCTCTACAGCAGCTCATATTCAATCAGGGTTATTCATGTTCCTGTATAAACCAGAGACTGTCTGTGGTGCTAACAATATAGTGACTGCTGTACTTATGACTTCATGAAGTTACTCTGAGTGTTGATGGAGCAGCTAATGTTAGCCTAGCTTTAATCAAACCGGTCTCTTCAGAAAAAAAAACATTTAAACATGTTGTTATGCTCGTTGTGTTGGAGACAGAGCTGACAAAGCATTAACTCAGCTTTTTACAAATCAGTATCATTCTGTTGTTATTTAAGCATCCTTTCCACATGTTTATCTCTATTAATTCACAGCAGATTCTATGCAAGTTGGGTTTATAGTGAACCAGGTTAACACAGCTGTGTGTGTAGATTCAGGGAACATGTGCTCCTCTGGGTGATGAATCCAGACAGGAGGCTCTCTGGTTTTATGATAATATGAATTGTAAGCTATCTACCTGATCACAAGGGTATATATTATATAGACCTTTTTTTAAATATCAAACTAGAAGTTGCCCCCTTGTTGTACCTTTGGTGAGAATCAGCCCCTCTGAAGTAAAGTGCTATAAAGGATGTGTTCCTCTCCACAGAGGGAAGAGGAAGAGTGGTGTTCCTGTGGAGGAGCAGCTGTCCAGCTGTGCTCTGTGTCAGGACGTCCTGAAGGATCCAGTCTCCACCAGCTGTGGACACTGGTTCTGCAGACAGTGCATCACCTCATACTGGGAGCAGCGCACTCCATCAGGAGACCCCTCCTGTCCCCAGTGTGGAGAAAGACCCAGAACCAGAGCTGGCCTGCAGACAGCCAGTCAGAGCAGCTCTGTACGAGGTAAGAGGCCGAACTCATGCAGCGTTTATTCCTCTTCCTGGTTCATTTATTTTTTTATTAGGTATTCTGTTGAAGAGCATAGACATTAAAATGTTTATAAAACATTTAACCTGTTCTACACCGCCCCCCGGTACCGGGGGGAAAAACGCGTCATCTGCAGGAAACAGCGTCTGAGGGCATCTTAATATTTAATAAACTATGAATGTTTTATATCCATGTAACGGGAAGAAACTCAACTAACTGATCTTTTTTTTTTTTTTTAAACCCACAAAGATAACGCTCAGCCTTTGAATTAGCCACGGGTGAAAAAATGCTAATGCATTACTGCACAGAAGCTCACTCATAATACCCTTATTACTTATCGTAGCTGCACGTCCAACCCATCGACTAGCATCGTGAGAAGACACAGAATCGATCTGTACATACATCATCACTCCATGATAAGAACTCGCGAAGATATTAACAAGAACAGACATCAAAACATGTGGCGCTAGGTAGCTAAAAACGGCAAAATGGCTCACCTTGGTCGTTGTCTGGTCAAAGGTGTTCTTCAATGGCATTAAAACTATAAAACGCTGCTGAAGTTAATCCATAGGTTAATCCAATGTGTCTGTGTCCCTTTGAAATGATTTCTGATAATCCATCAGCAATAAACCTGCTTTTAAGTTTCCAGATGTCAGAGCGAGAGATAGGTTCGCTCTCATGCAAAACTGTGTGCGCATAGCTCTCATTTCTCAATGGTAAGTTCTATGTGGAAATTCCCCTTAGATTCTATTGGCTCTAACGGTCAAAAAGGGATGTCAATCACCCAAATCGACCAATGGGTTCCAGAGAAACAGTAAAAACGCCCATTTCCACCAAAATCACCTCAGAGGTGGAGTTTGTTTTGCTAAACCTCTCTAAAAAGATCAAATGTCACTTGTTTTGTATCAATCTTGATACAGGGTACTTATCATATGTTGTACTTTGGATTCCTAAAGCTTTTAGTCTACCTTACCATCATCCAAGGGTAGTTTTCACTATAAGTAAAAAAGAATTTTTGGACGGACACTATAATTTACAGTTTTTTACTATGTTCAATCTGAATTTTCTTTAAAATAAAAAACATCTATATTGATTCTGACTTTTCTACATCCAACTCACAGGTTTATCATTACTTTGAGAAAAAAGATTATTAATGTAACCCTTTTAGAAGGGAAGATATGGTCATTTTCTAGCCTGAGACCTGAAAAACAGGCTCAGGGCTTAACAGGTTAAACTCAGTCTGTTTTTATTTGTTTTATTGTTATATTCTCAAAAGCATTTTCTGATTCTCTCCTGTTCCCTTCTCTTCCAGCAGATAGTGGTCTGCAGGAGGTTTTAGATGAACACAGGCTCAGTCTGAGGAGGAGATGTGAAAGTGTGACTGAAGGAACTGATGAAAGTGAAACCCCCCTCAACAGCATCTTCACTGAGCTCTACATCACACAAGGCCTGAGTGAAGAGGTTAATACCCAACATGAGGTGAGGCAGCTGGAGACAGCTTCCAAGAAGAAGCCCCTCCATGACACTCCAATCAAGTGCCAGGACATCTTTAGAGCCTTACCTGACCAACAGACTCTCATCAGAGCGGTCCTGACCAACGGAGTCGCTGGAGTTGGAAAAACCTTCTCAGTGCAGAAGTTCACTCTGGACTGGGCCGAGGGTTTGGGGAACCAAGATGTCAGTCTGGTGATCCCGCTCTCCTTCAGGCAGCTGAACCTGATCAAAGGTGAGCAGTACAGTCTTCTCAGGCTGCTCCATGTTTTCCATCCAACCTTACAGAAGGTCACAGCAGAGCAGCTGGCTGTCTGTAAAGTGCTGCTCATCTTTGACGGCCTGGATGAATGCAGACTTTCTCTGGACTTCAGAAACAATGAGGTTGTGTCTGATGTCTCACAGCAGTCCTCAGTCAACGTGCTGCTGACAAACCTCATCAGGGGGAAGTTGCTTCCCTCGGCTCTCGTCTGGATAACTTCCAGACCTGTAGCGGCCAATCAGATCCCCCCTGAGTGTGTGGACAGGGTAACAGAAGTACGAGGCTTCACTGACGCCCAGAAGGAGGAGTACTTCAGGAGGAGATCGAGTGATGAAGACCTGTCCAGCAGAATCATCTCTCACATCAAGAGCTCCAGGAGCCTCCACATCATGTGTCTGATCCCAGTCTTCTGCTGGATCACTGCTGCAGATCTGGACCACATGTTGACTACAGACCAGAGAGGAGAGCTGCCCAAGACCCTCACTGACATGTACTCACACTTCCTGCTGTTCCAGACCAAGAGGAAGAAGCAGAAGTATGAAGAGGGACATGAGACGAGTCCACAGCAGCTGACGGAGGCTGACAGGGAGGTTCTTCTGAAGCTGGGGAGGCTGGCGTTTGAACATCTGGAGAAAGGAGACATCATGTTCTACCAAGAAGACCTGCAGCGCTGTGGTCTTGACGTCACCGAGGCCTTGGTGCACTCAGGAGTTTGTACAGAGATCTTCAAAAGAGAGAGTTTGATCTTCCAGAAAACAGTCTACTGCTTTGTTCATCTGAGCATTCAGGAGTTTCTGGCTGCAGTCTACATGTTCCACTGTTACACCAACAGAGACACAGCGGTACTGAAGGACTTCCTGGAGAGTGACTGGCCCTATGAGAACAGTAACAGCAGTGATCAGGAGTACCCATCCCTGGATTTCTTCCTAAAGGAAGCCATGGCGAAATCCCTCAGAAGTAAAAATGGCCACCTGGACCTGTTTGTCCGCTTTCTCCACGGCCTCTCTCTGGAGTCCAACCAGAGACTGTTAGGAGGCCTGCTGGGTCGCACAGACAACAGACCAGAAACCATCCGGAGAGCCATCAACAACCTGAAGGAGATGAGCAGTGATGAAATCTCTCCTGACAGGAGCATCAACATCTTCCACTGTCTGACAGAGATGAAGGACCTCTCAGTACATCAGGAGATCACAGAGTTCCTGAAGTCAGAGAACAGATCAGAGAAGGAACTCTCTGAGATCCACTGCTCTGCTCTGGCCTACATGCTGCAGATGTCAGAGGAGGTTCTGGATGAGTTAGACCTGAGTCAGTACAACACATCAGAGGAGGGACGACGGAGACTGATTCCAGCTGTGAGGAACTGCAGGAAGGCCAAGTAAGTCCATATGTGATTAACTTTATAAACTAATGTGGATCAGAAGTTTAATTATTAAAATAAACATTATAACGTTTCTGCTGTTTAAATACTGAGAGCAAAATAAACCAACACTGTTCTTCTATTTATTTATAATAATAGTTAAATTGAGGCGTTCCTCTCTTCATATTGAGTGATGGAGGCGACATGTCAAACACATGAAGGACTTCAGAGGTTTCTCAGCATGTGATCACACCACACAGCAGGACTTACAGTTATCAGTTATTATTACTTTCTAGTAGTTTCTTTATCATTAAACACACACACGTTTTTATCACAATGTTTTAGAGTTTAACATAAGATCTATATCATATCCCACCAATACCAGAGTTATGTCTTAATACTCATACAGTGAGAACATCTGATGGTATTCAGTTTAGAATATTGAAACTTTATTGGTTTGTTAACTGTGTTTGTGTGCACAATACATTTCCAGATGCTCAGAGAAGACAAAACATCCATCATTCACATCTAAATATGAATTAACATTTAAATATGTACATCTCTAATATTGTCAAGTGATTTATTTAATTTCTGTTTCCTTGGTAACAGTCAGTGACAGCAGGAGCACAGACATGTGATCAGATCACACTGACAACACATTACACTCTATTATCATATATATATATATATATAAAATGGACTAACAGCAAATCTCAATCAGAACATGTCAAATATTTTTTCATCAAATGCTTGAGGTCATTATGTTTCCTCTTTTTTTAACACATGTTGTAATATATGTGTTATTATAGACTCACTAACTGTGGACTCTCAGAGACTCACTGTGAAGTCGTGGCCTCAGCTCTGAAGTCTGACCCCTCCCATCTGAGAGATCTGGACCTGAGTGTCAGCACTCTGCAGGATTCAGGAGTGGAGCTGCTGAGTTCTGGACTAAAGAGTCCAAACTGCAGACTGGAGGCTCTCAGGTCAGTTCACTGACTGAACTTCATCTGTTTGTGTTTATCATTTTCTGAATTTGAAAAAAATTCATTACAATTATTTTTCCATTTTTGCTAAAGACTGAATATTGATCAGATAACAAAGAGAAGTTGAATGTGTGAGGGAGAGTGTTTGAGCTTCCACAGACTCACTCTGTGCTCCATGAGTCAGTGGAGATGCTGTGAGTACTGATGAGCTGTGAGGGAGATGAAGGACTTGTTAAACATCTGATCAAAGTTAAAGTTCCAGATCATCAATGGATTGTTTCTACATCATCTCTGACATTAAAGGTCTCCTATCATGCAAAAGTCACTTTCTGATGTCTTCTCTACATCACCATGTGTCCCCGGTGTCAGGAGACTCACAAAGTGTCAGGAAACAAACCCCTCTCTCTTTTCCTCCGTACCCACATCTCTAAAAACGGGGGAACAACGGAGCTGATCCAGATTTGCTGCGTCATGACGGCATTACTCAAATGTGGGCGGGCTTTACACCAACGGGCCAATCAGAAACGTTGCTGTCAGAAACAATGAGACGTGTTCTGGAAGTAATATGGTCTGTGTTTACATTAGCATTGCTAACACTCAGAGCTAACCTGTACTGGAGAGAGCATGTGTGAAGAAGCAGGAAATAAAAAGGAACTCACCTTGTGGTATACCTGAGAGAGAGAAAGAGTTTGAGCTCCATACTGTTTCAGAGATAATCCTTGATGTGGTTTGGAACATGATCCATCCATCCATCCATCCATCCATCCATCCATCTTCTCCCGCTTATCCGTTGTCGGGTCGCGGGGGTAGCAGTTCCAGCAGAGAGCCCCAAACTTTCCTTTCCCTGGCCACATCAACCAGCTCTGACTGGGGGATCCCAAGGCGCTCCCAGGCCAGCGAAGAGATATAATCCCTCCACCTGGTCCTAGGTCTACCACTTGGTCTCTTCCCAGCTGGACGTGCCTGGAACACCTCCCTAGGGAGGCGCCCAGGTGGCATCCTAACTAGGTGCCCGAACCACCTCAACTGGCTCCTTTCGACGCGAAGGAGGAGCGGTTCAACTCCGAGTCCCTCCCGGATGACCGAACTTCTAGGACTAGGAACGAAAATGGCCCGGTAGACAGAGAGCTTTGCCTTCTGGTCAGCTCCCTTTTCGTCACAACGGTGCGGCAAAGCGACTGCAGTACTGCTCCCGCTGCTCCGATTCTCCGGCCCATCTCACGCTCCATTGGTCCCTCACTCGAGAACAAGACCCCGAGATACTTGAACTCCTTCACTTGGGGTAAGGAATCATTCCCTACTTGGAGTGGACAGTCCATCGGTTTCCTGCTGAGAACCATGGCCTCAGATTTGGAGGTGCTGATCCTCATCCCAGCCGCTTCACACTCGGTTGCGAACCGATCCAGTGAGTGCTGAAGGTCGCAGACCGATGAAGCCATTAGAACTACATCATCTGCAAAAAGCAGTGGTGCAATCCTTAGTCCACCGAACTGCAGACCCCCTCCCCCACGACTACGCCTCGAAATCCGATCCATGTATATTGCAAACAGGATTGGTGACAAAGCGCAGCCCTGGCGGAGGCCAACCCTCACCGGAAATGGGTCCGACTTACTGCCGAGGACCCGGACACAGCTCTCGCTTTGGGAGTACAGAGATTGGATGGCCCTGAGTAGAGACCCCCCTCACCCATACTCCCGCAGCACCTGCCACAGTAACTCCCTGGGAACTCGGTCATACGCCTTCTCCAAGTCTACAAAACACATGTAGACCGGATAAGCGTACTCCCAGGCCCCCTCCAGGATCCTTACGAGAGTAAAAAAGCTGATCCATCGTTCCACGACCAGGACGGAATCCGCATTGTTCCTCCTCAATCTGAGGTTCGACAATCGGCCTGACCCTCCTTTCGAGTACCTGAGAGTAAACTTTCCCGGGGAGGCTGAGTAGTGTGATGCCTCTGTAATTGGCACACACCCTCTGATCCCCCTTTTTGAAAAGGGGAACCACCACCCCGGTCTGCCACTCCTTCGGTACTGTTTCCGACTTCCACGCAACGTTGATGAGACGTGTCAACCATGACAGTCCCTCAACACCCAGAGCCTTCAGCATTTCTGGGCGGATCTCATCCACCCCCGGGGCTTTGCCACTGTGGAGTTGTTTGACGACCTCAGTGACCTCCCCCCGGGAGATTGGTGTTGATCCCCCGTCATACTCCAGCTCTGCCTCTAACATAGAGGGCGGAGTTGTCGGGTTCAGGAGTTCCTCAAAGTGTTCCTTCCAACGCCCTAACACTCCATCAGTTGAGGTCAACAACATCCCATCCTTACTGTACACAGCTTGGATGGTTCCCTGCTTCCCCCTCCTGAGGTGTCGGACAGTTTTCCAGAACAACTTTGGTGCCACCCGAAAGTCCTTTTTCATGTCTTCTCCGAACTTCTCCCACACCCGCTGCTTTGCCTCGGCCACGGCTGAGGCTGCTGCCCTTCGGGCCTGTCGGTACCTTGCAACTGCCTCGGGAGTCCCCCGGGATAACAAATCCCTTCTTCAGTCGGACGGCTTCCCTGACCACCGGTGTCCACCAGGAGGTTCGAGGGTTACCAACCCTTGAGGCACCTAAGACCTTGAGACCACAGCTCCCCGCCGCGGCTTCGGCAATAGAGGCTTTGAACACCGACCACTCTGGTTCAATGTCCCCAACCTCCACAGGAATGCCCGAAAAGCTATGCCGGAGGTGTGAGTTGAAGGCCTCCTGAACTTGGGCCTCCTCCAGATGTTCCCAGTTCAACCGAACTACACGTTTGGGCTTACCAGGTCTATCCAGAGGCTTCCCCCGCCACTCGACCCAACTCACCACCAGTTGGTGAGCAGTTGACAACTCCGCCCCTCTCTTTACCCATGTTTGGAACATGATATGGAGTTTAATCACGGCAGCATTTAGCTGAGTTTCTGCTGGTAGAATTCTGATCAGGCATTAGCTCCACCTCCTTGTTTTTCTTTTCAAGCTAAGGACCCGAACCTGCTCTCCTCTAACAGCTGGAACAGAGGGATATGAGGGATTTCTAAAACGCATGATCTGTTTGGTATTTTGAGCAAACACATCATATACATGCTTTTATATATTTGTATCTGAGACCCATAATATATGCCTAAAGATAGCCTGATAGGAGACCTTTAAAACCCTGTTTGACTCTGAACAGATTATTAAACCTGGAGTTATTTCAAACAGGATCATTGTTTTCTAAAGTCACATCATGTTTTCTTTATTCAGACTGGAGCTCTGCAGGTTGTCAGAGATCAGCTGTTCTGCTCTGATCTCAGCTCTGAAGTCCAACCACTCTCATCTGAGACATCTGAACCTGGGTTACAACGATCTGCAGGATTCAGGAGTGAAGCTGCTGAGAGATCTTCTGGAGAGTCCAGACTGCAGACTGGAGACTCTCAGGTCAGTTCACTGACTCTCTGTTACTGCTGGAGATCTCATGTTTCATTAGTTATTCAACCTGATTCTTCTACGTAATTAACTTACATCCATTCAGTTACAAATGTTCTTTTATTCATACTTTAATTTGTAGGTACTAAAGTAAGAACTGCAGAGATACATGCTGACTGATTCTTAAAGGAACTGTAATAGATGTTAGTTGTTAAAAGTAAATCTATGTTTTTAATATCTAGTAAACGATAACTTCTGAATAAAGTTCATCTGAAGTAACATTAGTTTTACAGGAGGTTGACTTTCTGAAGAAGACATGTTTTTGTTCCCATTGATTTCAATGTTGAGTAACACATCTGATTATAAACTGATTTGTATCCTCATCATGTTTTCTTTATTCAGACTGAGGCACTGCAGTTTGTCAGATCAGCTGTTCTACTCTGATCTCAGCTCTGAAGTCCAACATCCATCTGAGAATTCTGGACCTGAGATACAACGATCTGCAGGATTCAGAGAAGCTGCTGAGAGATCTTCTGGAGAGTCCAGACTGCAGACTGGAGACTCTCGGGTCAGTAAGGGGTCTCTGCTGGTTCAGCAGTATTGTATGAAACACAGGGAGGTGTTTCTCTCACTGGGGAAACAGATCAGTGATGTTACCCACTGACTGCAGGCTCTTTCATTCTTCCATCAACTACAGAAGGCCAGCTGGAAATGCAAAGCCACACTTTAGTAATCAACTCTCTATCAGACATATGGGGTTTTACAGAAGAGTGGGAAAGGTAGTCTGTTCTTATGGGGTGTCCAAACTGCGGCCCGGGGGCCAAATGCGGCCCTCGGCAAATTCTGAAAGTATAATGAAATACGGCCCACACATGAAACTTCAGCTTGTCTTGTATTGTACTTCTTAAATATATATGTACACATATATTACACAGTAGTATTCATGTGTTAATAAGAGCCCACCTTTAAAATACATGCAGTCAATTAAAGCTGAAAACATTTCCTAACAAATCTAACTTGATAAGAAAAAAGCCCAATAACTTATTGTTATAACAAGCGTGAAATAAACCCTTCATATTTCCTGTAATTATAATCAATCTGAAGCTCCTGCTTTAAGGAATGAGCTGCTGACAGAATAAAGTAAACCCTCTGGAGAGCTGAGAGATGTTTGTTTCTTAAAGCATCTTCAAGTAACAAGCATCCTTTATCTTCATTTGAGTGAGTTTCCTGACTTATAACTGAACTTATGAGGCAACATTCCTCTAGAGAGCGGCCCAGACCTTTATATATCTTTCTGTATGTGGCCCTCATTGAAAAAGGTTTGGACCCCCCTGTTCTCGACCAATGACTGGTTACTTCCTGTCATGCAGCTGAGAGCTGTGGCAGGCAGTCGTAGTGTTCGCAGAGAAGATATGATGGGATGTAAAGCATGAGATCAGGACTCTGAAGCTGACTCAAAGAACAAACACTTATTTAAACTGGATCTCAAACTGTTGGATTGTGTTCGTCTCTACAGGATCAGAGGAAAGACGATCAGAGCCACAATCTAGAAGACCTGTGAGTACTGAAACCGTATCCTCCATTCATCCAGATATGAAACTCTTTAATGGAGCGTGACCTCAGAGGAAAACAACACTCTTCTTTCTCTCTTCATCATTTTAGCTGTTTCTCTTTGTTTCATCATCCTCATTATTCTCTCTCTCTCTCCTTCTCCTCTCAGGTGACAGGAAGTGAAGACACACAGAAAGGTGAGAGGTCGTACCGTGTGAAGTTTATTTATTGAGGTTTCAACACGTTCTTCTGGTGTTCCAGACAAATCTGCAAGCTCAGGTTTTATTTGTTCTCAGTTTCTTCATCACGGGGCGAGTTTGAGACGTGAAGAGGAGCGTGGAGGCATTTTGGAAAATAAAGAAGAATGCTGCAGCTGATGAGAGACTTCCTGTTAGCTCTCCTCAATATGAAATGAACAAAAACAATCAATTGTACTTACTGCTTTTCTGAAGAAGAAAGATGTGTTGCACATACTCCTGCTGCTACCTACCACCACCTCCCACCCATCCCGGCACCAAAGAGGAGACTCCATCGACCCCAGATACCCCAACTCACTCTTCTTCAGGTTAGCTTGGAGCCCCGCCTTCACCTGCCCCAACATCTCACTTTGAACGATGTAGTCATCCGGATATCTGCATACTGAGAGTGGGACGCAGGACCCGGTCAATGAGCTGCTGGAAGGGGGTCCACTGGACTGGAGGGGCGCTTGGATCTGGTGATGCCTTGCTCTTCCTGAAAGGGGAGGACACCTATCTGCCATAGTTCTTCCACCTGACGACTGAGTTCAGCATCGGGGGTTCCAGTTGGGGTGAAGAGAATCTGGGTGGAATCCGATGGCTCCTGAATAGGGGGGGCCCTTGGAGTGTCCAACCTAATGATGATGATAATAATAATAATAATAATGCATTTAATTTGTAAAGCCCCTTTACCTTTCCACAAGTGAAAGTCTGTCACAGGTGAATGTGTCTTTGAGGAGGAAAGTTTTCTTGGGATTGAAAGAGGGTGATATCTCAAAGGTCACTGAGGCTCCATTTCAGAATACTATATATGATATGTTTTATAATGATTGATCATTAAAGTGTTCTCCAAGCTGGTAAAGTTGCAGCTAGTTTGAATGACTTTGTATACTGCAGGGCAGAGGTGTGGACTCGAGTCACATAACTTGAACTCGAGTCACACTCGAGTCACACATTTTATGACTTGAGACTCGACTTGACAACATCACAAAAGACTTGCGACTCGACTTGGACTTGAACACCAATGACTCGGGACTTGACTTGGACTTGAGCCTTCTGACTTGAGGTGACTTGATACTTTAATTCAGAGGTCTCCAACACGCCGATCGCGAGCTGCCGCTAGAAGAGCAGACTCCCGTCGGGGAAAGCAGAATCTTCAGCCGCTCCTACTCTTGCTGAGAATCCTTGCAGGCAGGGGCGGGTCTTTATTTAGCTGGGCCACCATGCGGCCAATCATATGCGAGGACACACTAGGATCATACCATTATGTGAAAGAAGGGTGGGGGGCACAGCATGTGTAGTGGTACAGGCCAGCTGCACAGAGCGACGGGGAGACGGGGAGCCGGATTTAAATGCAAGCGTGTCGGAAAAAGTCAAGAAATGAGCGAAAACCGAAAAAAGAAGCAGCATCTGGCTGCTTTTCAATGATATTGGAGAAAGCAAAGCTGAGTGCAGGATTTGTAAATGAAAATAACCTTCAGAGCAGGGTTTTTTTTTTGGTAACCACTCAGGATTTATTGTCAGAGGTGGGAGAAGTTCAGACAATTAAAAAAGTTACAATCAGGGTTCCCGCGGGGGCTTAACAAGTCTTAAAAAGTCTTAAATTTGATAATCTGAATTTAAGGCCTTAAAAAGGTCTTAAATATGATTCAGAAGGTCTTAAAAATTATCGGATTTGAAAGGTACTTCTATGTTGCGATAGCGTCTAAATGTGTTTTGGGGGAAATGTCCGGGCTGCAAAGTAACCAGTACGGTAATAGCCTTTCAGTTCCCCCCAACAATTTGTATTGAATTAAATCAACATGTAACCAGTAATCACTAACTTTGTTTCCCCCGGCCCCTTATTGGAGAACACCCAGCTAGTAACCTAGCAACCAAGCTTCAGCTCATGTAGCCTATCTTCGAATCTACTTACAAATAAATATGGGGAAGTGTAAGTTCAACCGTATTTGGTTGGAAAACATCTAATTTAGTGCTTGGTTGAAACCAGTGGAGGGAACGTGTTTGAAGCCCGCTGCATCTTTTGCAAAAGAAATTAGCGTTTGTTTGGCTAATGTAGCGTTAGCTAGTGCAGCAGCAGCTAATGCAGCGTTAGGTAGTGCAGCAGCTCCCGCAACAACACCGGGGGACCTCCGGGCGAAGTTTGGGTCTACGTCAACCCTAAAAGTGGAGGTGCTGTAGACGCTAAATACCGTAGCTAAACACCAATCATACAACAGCAACGATTAAATAGTGTAGCCAAGGCAGCAGAGCTCTGAATATAGCTCTTGTCACTCTCTGACACACACACACACACTAGGGCTACTCGATTATGGCAATAATCAAGATTATGTTGGTCAATAATTAATATCACGATTATTAAATATGATTATTCATTGACTTTGAAAACATCCATTTATTGAACTTTAAAACAGATAATAATTTGAACAGTATATTTTTAACTGTTGATTACCCTGAACGTATAATTAAACTGAAAAACCAATACAAAAATTAATTAAATAAATGATACATTACTAAAAAATTCATTAGATCAAATATGTTGTAGTGCACTGCCACAACCTAGCAAAGCTAAATATTTTTTTTTTCTATTATGTTGTTTTCGTAATTGTGGCAGGCCAAAATCGTAATTGCGATTTAAAATGATTAATTGCACAGCCCTAACACACACACACTCAAGCACACACAGACACACACACTTTTTGTCTAACACGCTAACACAGTTCTGTACTGTTATGCTGTTGTGTTCAGTCATTGTTCTTATGTTGAACATGAATACATTTACTTTGTAAGTGATTATGGGACGTATTTCTTCTTTATATACATTTTCCTTCATACTTTATTGCCGTGAAATAGGTCTTAAATTCTATTCAAAGTGGTCTTAAAAAGGTGTTAAAAAGTCTTAAATTTGAGTTGGCGAAACCTGCAGGAACCCTGTACAATAAAAAGTCCTGCATTCAAAATGTTACAAGTAAAAGTAGAAAAGTATTAGCATCAAAATATACTTAAAGTACCACCTGCAGAGGGATCTAGATGCAGGTGTTCTTTTCCCCATAGAGACCGCCTCGCTGCACATTATCCCTTGCATAAAGATAGATTGTGGGTCCCTTATAACATGTTGTACACAGTGGAAATAAACATTCTGGTTACCTCAACATCAGGGATCTTATACATTAAACTCCTTCTGAATCAAACCGTCACGGTAGCCTTACCTTACTGATCCCTCTTAAATTAGAAAAATACACGTTACTTTACCAGCAGAGAGAAAATTGACTATTAAATTATTAATGTGACTAATAAAGAGCAATTTGATTATTAAGTATTATTCTGTTGATCGATGTCATTACATTTGGTGAAAAACACATAATGACTTGTTTATGACTCGTTTTGTCAAAGTTTAGGACTTGACTTGACTTGAACTTGCCCATCCTGACTTGAGACTTGACTTGGACTTGCAAAACAATGACTTGAGACTTGACTCGGACTTGAGCGCAAAGACTTGAGACTTGACTCGGACTTGCAAAACAGTGACTTGGTCCCACCTCTGCTGCAGGGTAGCTTGTGGATTTACTCCAGGTGGAACTAAAGTCTGATTTAAATGTCCCATGTCATGCTTTTCCGGTTAGTACCCGTCCCCTTGTGTTATGAAGGTTTTTCTGCATGTAAACCGTGTGCAGAGTCACAAACCCTCAAAGTACACCCTGTAGCGAGTAAAACTCTAACACAGAAAATACCTCCCCAAAACGCCTCGTTGGAGATTTCTCATTTTCCATTGTTTACTTCCTGGGTATCGCCACGTAGGGATACCCAGTAGCCACGCCCAGAGCTATGGCCGCACCCTCTGCCAGCCTTTCATGAAACAACGCTTCCCAAACCTTTCAGCGATTCATGCCGGATAGCTTGAAAAGTGCTTGAATTTGACTTTGGAAAAGGTGTGAGAACCCTGTATATGATGTATTGAAATGTATTATAAATGTTCCCTATTTCATGTAATCTGTCATTAATGGTAGTTGTAACCGGAAGTACGTCAAAGACGATGATCAAGATGAAGATGAACATCAAATATGAGGAAATAACATCGAGTGGGCAGATGAAATAAAGATAAAATACTCAAATTCTGTTGTGAACCAGAACCCAGTTTCTCTTTTACGTGTCCAGATTTTGAAAAACAACCGATCATTGCAAAAAAGGTTTTCACAGCAGGGCCTTTGTATCGCTTGTTGCCTTGGAGACAATAAATTGTTGTCATGTCCAAAAGGCCACAAGGTGTCAGTGTTGCACAACAACAAAGCACCAGTAAAATTGTACAGGCTCATACAAGCTTATAATCAGGGCTGCACATAACTGGTGCGCAGGTGCGCATGCGCACCGACGCCAAAAAAAGAGCACCGGGTCATTTGAAAAAAGGCGCATTTGCGTACCAACATTGAGAGAGAGAGAGGGAGAAGAGAGAGAAGGGAGGAGAGAGGAGAGAGAGAAATATATTTGGGAGTTGCATATGAACTCAGGACCGGCCCGTAGCGCTGGCGTTATAGATGTTCGCCTAGGGCACCAGATCTGTGGAGGCGCTGCGCTGACAGCTCTGGGAGGGAAAACAAATGTTTTGACCGTTGGGGCTCATAATGTTCGGCCTTGATGTAACAATATTCACAATTAAAGAGCTTACGAAATGAAGGACAACACTGTTCTTATTAGTAATAATAAATACTATTATTAATGGAAAATCATTTGTCATTGATGACAATATGCCCGCTGTATTTATAAAATCGTGATTTATTATAACTTTCCATGCTCGCTTCCGATGTTACACGACTGCTCCGGACCAAACGGCTTTCGCCGGTTAGTTACGTCACGCACGTCACGAGTAGAACCCTTTTTGAATAATACACTTACTATATGGCTGATGTCGGACTCTGGCTCGGATATTTCGACAGAATCGAGTGACAGTGAGTCGTCAATAGACTCGGTGCACTTTCAAGAAGAGGAGGATTTTATTGAAGAGGATGCCGGTGAGTCTAACGTGGTGGAACCATACCAGTTTGAGCCACAGTATTCAAGTAGCGGTAGAGATACTGACTTGTGGTGTATTCGTGGAGGGGGGTCCGTTTGCACATCAATTTCATTCTGAAATGTACAAAACACAGCACAACTTTACAAATACATTTTTGAAACTAGCTTGAAATTGTACTATATACTAGTCGTAAGTATAATATGCCCACGGCTGTGATTGACAACCTGGACAGCCAGTCAGAAGCTAGAATGCCAACCTAGAGAGCCAATCAGAACCTAGAACGGGCTGCAGGGCTGGCCAGACTATTATATTGTGCATAAAGTTAGATGCATTAGAATGCTAAACTTTTTCATGACGGTTTTGGGTGGACCTCTGACGCGGGCCTCGCTCTCTATCGGCCCAGCCCCTTCAGTTAATGTATTAGCCTACTTTCAAAAACATAAGATTGACAACCAATCAATAGCTCCGTAGTCTGTATTCTATCTATATGGCGCTGGTCTGTAGGCCTATGCAATACAGTGTCAATGTAACTGATTACTGTGAAGAACGTGAATACACGGAGGTTCTTCCCACGGCACCCGAAGCCCCGTTTTCATCCTTTTCCCCCGCGAAATGTCTGGGCAGCTGGTCACCGGCTGACAACGAGCCAAGTCAGAAACCCGAAACTACGGTTTCGGTGCCGAGATACCGTTAGTAAATAAGGTAACACACGTTTATACATAATATAATATCTAATAACATTCATAATACAACATGTGGTTGAATTGATTGAGAGAGCAATGCTATAAAATCAAACAATTACATATATGAATTATGTACATACATGTGATGAAGATACAAATTGTATTTGTACAGTCCGTTCTGTATACTTACTGGTGTAGACAGTTTCCTCCCCAGTGTGGATGTCCAATAGATTGTTGCTATCCTCAGTTCTGTCAGTGGCTTCATTTAACAAAGTTTCCAATACCTATGTAATAATATTGACATTTTTCAGAATTTGAAGCGGTTGTATGAGGTATAATTTTACTATAAATGCTGTTCATGGGCAAAGTGCATGCAATAATATATGGCATCATGACTTCATCAACTCATAAATGTGTGAGATTTTACATGTCATTTTGATTCAGGCTTTATGCTTGTAAACATTGAACAACAAGTAGCGCGGATTACCTTCGCTCTCTCCCTTTTGGAGAATGCATTTCGCCGTCTCTTTAGTGGAGGACTCTGCATCGGGGAACGTGTAGGAATCGGCGTGGTGGCTTCTGCTGGCATTTGGGGTCTTGGCAGTATTGTTGGAACAGCATCTTTGTTCAGTTTGAAATTCTTTTTTAATCCAATTTCCTTAGCGAGCATTGTGGACTGGTCGAAACACGATCTTTCAAAGTGCTGCCCACAAATTGTAGGTTTCATCGACCCCGGGTTACCTGGTCCAGCAAAGTCCGCCCTCGTATGACGCACTTGTTTGGTCCATATACGCGACATTTGACAATGTTTTGGCCACAAAAACATCCCATAGCCAGATTTGGAGACGGCCCCACATCCCCATACCACACATCGCTTGCCGATTATTCTTCGCGTTTTGTTGTTGTGCATCCTTTGTTTTAATATTTGCCGCTTCAAGGCATTTAAACAATGGTGACTCAGCTGTGTTCTGCTCAGCTGTGTTCTACTCATGACGTCACCGCCGGAAATGACCGAAGTTGTTGTTCCCAGAGCGACGAACGATTGTTACTAACTGACAACATTTGTATGCTGTTATAATCGTGATTTATTAAAAAATACATCAATAATGAAAAAATCATATGGCACATTTCACAATACAAATGTAACCTCTATCATATACCAAGCCCACTAACAGGTGCTAATAGCATTTCGTAAGCTCTTTAAGTAAATGTAACACCCTTTTCATTGGCCCTGTACGATGGGCGCTGTAAGTGATTAAAATGGGGGATGTTGGCTTATCTGGCGCCCGCAGCTCACAGCCAAAGTGCGAGTGAGCGTGGGAGCGAGGGAGGGTGCACCGGTTCCGGCGCTGTTGTTATTAGAATCTGGTGCTAGCTGCTCTAACGGATATAAGAAGAAGATGTTTCTACAATAATGTGGAGGGAGAGTCCTCTCCAGTCAGACTGAGAGGCTGATAACTACAGCTCAGTGAGGTAAAGGACTGTGTTTAGATCAGGGGTGGGGAACCTTTTTCCTCTCAAGGGCCATTGCAATGTTTTCAACATCCTCCGAGGGCCGTACAAATGATTGACCTCTGCTTAAAAATACTAAAATCACAGCCCATTCATTTCACCTTTCTTTCATGCTGTGCAAAGAAAAAGCAACCTCTTAATCCAGATATTTTACCATGACTCGCACATGCATTCACGTGCACGGTTGTGGCATGACCACCAAAACAGAAAGATATGGACACAAGATGTGTGCAAATGTATTTAGTTTCCAAAGATTTTTGCACTTTGAGAGCAACATTAAGAGATCTATGGATACATCTCTCAACACCCAGATGAAACAGAACTGTAAGCAGATTTCTTTTTCTTTATGGATATTTTACAAATCACTCTCCTTTCAAACTGTATTATTGTTTATTAATAACAACTTTTTGTTACCGTCATATAGTATTTTATACCTGTTTACTTTATTCTCTTATTTTTGTATAACTATAATGATCATATAAAGATGTGCCTTTACCTCACTGGTTGGAGAAAAAGCTTCTTATATTCGTTAGCATAGCTAGCTAACCAGATGCTAATAACAACAAAGTTATTGACTGTATGATCAGAATGACAGATGAACAGATCGCCACTGGGCTTACAACTAAAGACACAGCCACGCAAAAACTGCGGCATGTGTACGGCTCCTTATCTGTACTGCAATTTTTGGAAGTGCAGGAGCGGAGTGGTGTTCTGGTGCTCTCCGTCAGAACTGCACCCCTGTCAGAAGAGACATATACCACGTGATGACACGTTAGGCTTGTATTGTGTTCAAGGATCCCGACCTTGGCCAGGAAAAACAGGCACTCGCTTGTTTAATTTTTTTGCGGTCAAAATTTCTTTAATTTTTTTCTTTTTTGCGTGTTTATAAATGACCTCGAGGGCCGTACCAAATTGTCTCGCGGGCCGTATAAGGCCCGGGGGCCGCAGGTTCCCCACCCCTGGTTTAGATAGTTCACTATAGTTATCTCAGTGGGTCTCAAACGTTTTGATCACAATTTATGTAAACACATATTTTCAAGGCACTCCTTTATAATTATTGGGATAAAACAGGTTTGAAATCATTCCAATGTATACTATAGCACAGTAACCAAAAATATCCTTTAAAACTGGAAAGATAAAATAAATGCATAAATAAATGGTAAGGTAAAATAAGATATGAACAACAAAAATAAAATAAGTTACATTCATTTGTTATTGGCTATGATAGGTTATTGGTTATGTTCACATACTTATTTGATTACATTCACTTGTCTAAGATGACAACAGAGACTTTCGAGCCAAAACCAGCTGTTGACTTGTGGAGGCAAGCAGCTAATCGCAGACTCAACCAGAGAGAAAGAAGTAGGCCTACATCATCAGCTACCATGTCTGACAGAGAGGAAGACAGTGAGGAGAACAGTCAGGAGGGTAGTGATGACAGCTTGTAGGATTACTGGTCGTGCTAATGTTGTCTTGTGTTCACCTCTGCATGTGTGTTCTGTGTTCACCTCTGCATGTGTGTTCAGTGCCGTGTGTCTGGCAAATAAAGTCAAGACGCCCTCAAAAGTTACGGTTTATTTCATTTTAAGGATGAGCACCAAGCAACATCTCCAGGTGCTCCTTTGAGAACCAGGGCAAAAAAGTTATGTGCACCCCTGCTTATAATATATCCATTTATTTAATGCCAGTTTTAAGATATATATTTGAATAGTAGATCTTTATTAAAAGCCAACAATATAAGATGCTTTATATTTTATTGCAAAAGAAAGATATTCACATTTTCAAATCTGCAAGTAACAAAGAAAAACAGAAATTATAATTGTATTAATCTTATATAAATAAGATTAAAAACATTGAGATTAAGTGTTACTTTAAATATACACATATTCAGTTTTCTGTCAGATATTGATATGTATAGCCTATGACGTAATAAATTATCGTTGCACTTTAATGTTGTATAACTTGGTGTCATAGTTAAAGTCTTAAAGTATTCAAATTGACCTGTGTTACTGGAAGAGAGTTACGCTACCGGTTGTGTCATTGAGGTCAAACATGAGATTACCTTAATCCCATTGAATGGACTACATTACTTTCTCAAACCTCTGAACTCACTGGTGACTGACAGCGGGAGGACGGGGCCTTGCAAAGGGCAGAAGGATTCAGTGTTAGAGGGTTACTTTAAAAAGGTTTTTAGTTGCAATTACTAGTAACCTGTAAGAAAATGTAATCAGTATCCTAATCGGAGTATCAAAATATAAAAGTAATGTATCCTGATTACTTTGTTTCTTTTGGAGTACCTCAATATCAAATGCAATGCAAATAATATAAGAGAAAATACAATTTAATAGGATGTTTTTTTTGCTTAAGTGTATTATTCAAGACAACAGAACAATGTGACCTAAGAAAAGAAGAAAACAAGATATTTAGGATCATTTATTGATAGGAAAATCTGCCTTTCATTCAGCATATTCAGGCAGTAGCCTATACACCAAAACTGAAACACATGAGCACATTCTACAGTTTAAAAAAGCAGAAATAAAATCTGAGCTGACAGAAAATGCTCCATTTTAGTTTAACACACAGTTAAGCTCACACACTTCCTGAATATGCTTCATAAAAGGCAGGTTTTCTAATGAATAAGACATCATTTTTAAGTAACGCTCCCAATGTAAGACCATTGATGGTGTCCTGTTGTTGTTTTCCTCATTATATATATATATATATATATCCTTTATTTAACCAGGTAAAAGACTCATTGAGATTAAAATCTCTTTTCCAAGAGCGACTTGGCCAAGAAGGGCAGCATGTACAAAGTTACAACAGATAAAACACAGACATGACAGGCAGACAAATACAGCTGAAAAACACAAATAAAATGGCACATTAGCCAGTCAATATGCGAAGTAAAACAAACTATTAAAATCATTCAAAACTGGCAACATTTAAAACGATTTTAGGATATACGAGCACTCACATCTACCAATGGTGTCGTGTTCTCTGTCCTTTAAGATGGACCTGAATTCCCCCATAGTGATTACATCTGAGAGTTTCAGCTCCTTCTGTACATTGTTCCAAGCTGTGGGGGCAGCATATCTAAAAGCTGTTGTGTTCTCACGTTAGGAACCAGCATCTGAATAAAATCTTGGGAGCGCAGGCCATATAGACTTTCTCTTTGACACATATATGTGCAAATGTAGGAGGGAACCAACCTATGCAGAGATTTATAAATAAAACCCAACCAATGGGAAAGTCTGCGAGCAGACAAAGATGGCCAATTAGCAGCAGCATATAAAGTGCAATGGTGTACTCGATATCCACATCCAGTGATAAATCGTAAGGCCCAATGGTACACAGTATCCAAGCTCTTTAGGCATTGGTCAGAGGCATTCATGTATAGCAGGTCACCATAATCTAATACAGGTAAAAACGTTGCAGATATCAGATGTTTCCTTGTCTGAAAAGAGAAACAGGATTTATTCCTGTAAAATAAACCTCATTTTATTTTTAGCTTTGAAACAACATTTTCCGTGTGTAACTTGAAAGACAAGTTCTGTTCAATAAGAAATCCCAGATATGTGTAAGTAGTGACCCTCTCAATGTCAGTCCCTTGTGCAGTACAAATCTTGGGTAGAATAGATGGTAACTTTTTGCCATTCAAAAATATCATCACTTTGGATTTTTCAGCATTTAATACCAACTTTAGTTGATATAAATGGGTTTGTATGACATCAAAGGCAGACTGGAGGAAATCTAGACTTTGCTCTATAGAAGCGGAGGAACAATAAATAACTGTCATCTGCATAAAAATGGTAAGAAGCATTTGCTAAATGATTACATAGATTATTTACATATATGGTAAAAATAATGGGTCCTAATATGGAACCTTGTGGCACACCCTTTGCTATCGGGAGGAAGGAAGAAAAGGACCCAGAAAATCGGACGCATTGGGTTCTCGCTGATAAATAATTTAAAAACCAACCTACAGTATGCCTAGATAAGCCGATACTGTGAGGTCTTTCCGTCAGGAAGGTATGATCAACTGTGTCAAATGCCTTTGACCAATCAATAAATAGAGCTGCACAATACTTTTTACAGTCCAATGCCTCAATTATGTTGTTCACCACTTTAATGTGCTGTGTTGTTTTCTAAAACCGGATTGGTGTTCTGACAAAATATCATTTGTGTCCAAGAATAATTTAAGTTGTTCACTGAGAAGCTTTTCGAGGACCTTCGCTACAACACATAATTTTGAAATTGGCCTATAATTATTAACAGATGAGGGATCCCCTCCTTTCAGTAAAGGAAGAACATATGCAGATTTCCATATGTTAGGAATCTCATCGTTGGAAAGAGTTAAATTGAAAAGATAAGTAAGCGGCTCAGCTATAAAGTCTGCTGCTAATTTAAGAAAATGAGGAGGAAGTTTGCCCGGACATGCCGATTTGTGTGGATCCAGATTCTGCAATGCTTTATGGACCTCTATCACCTCGATAAAAGTAAAATTGAATGGCTGAGCCATGGGATGGAATGAAGGTGGTGAGGAATCAACGTTCTGTCCAGGGCTCGAATGTAGGGACTCAAACAAAGAACCAGATGAAATAAAATGTTCATTAAAGCAGTTGAGAATGGCCGATTTGTCAGTGAGGGTTTGCGAGTCTGTAACAATGCAGGCTGGTAATTCATTTTTAGTTTCTGTTCCAAATTAGTTTTTTATTACCTTCCAAAATTTCTTTGGATCATTTAAGTTACTAGTAGTATTAGAAATGTAGTACTCAGATTTAGCCTTTTTAACTAGGAAGGTGAAATGATTTCGAAGCTGTCTAAAAACAATCCAATCCACTTGGATGACTTCAGGTTGAGGAAAGCTGCATGCCCGTCACTCGAAGATGACACATCTCTCCTCCTCACAACCTCATGGGTTTGTTTTACCACACATCTAGTTTCATAAAGCCCATTTGCAGGCGGTGGTGAATGGAGAGCTTTTTCAGGAGAGGGAGACAGCAGAAAATGAAAAGTGTTGGTAACAAATGTTGAACCATTAGTAGAAGCCTCTGAAACCAACCTGAGAATTAAACTCTTGAACTTAATGTGTATATTGTTTACATTAAACCATTCTCTGATACGATTTTTTCTGAAAGTGTTTTCATTTTTTGCAAAAATGTCTTGGTGCAAGCTGTTTTCTATTAAAAAAAATTTAAAAAATGAAATTGGGCTTGGAAATTGGGGACATCAGCCATTTCAAAAAGTTGTGAGGACATATCCCCTGCATCCTCAGTGTTAATGACTCTATGATCAGACTGAGCTACAGAGCAGGGAAGTAACAAAGTACATCTACTCAAGTAAGTACTATTTTGTCATACTTTACTTGACTATTTCCCTTTAATGCTACTTTATACTTCTACTCCCTTACATTTTGGAACATTTATTGTATTTTTACTGCACTACCATTATTACCACCAGCTACTGTTTACATAAAAAATACATGACATGCAGTAGCCTACGTTACTACAAAAAAAATTATATATAGTGTATATTTGAATACTCTTGTAGTGAAATGTTTTCAGTCCAAAGTTATTTTACTTTTAGTTAAGTAAAGGATCTGAGTTCTTCTATCAATGGTGAGCTAAAGTGAGATCCTTTTGTTCTTCATTCCACATGTCCTGGTCTATGGAAGCCCATTTCCGCCACTTAAAAAAATTAAAATCCCCATGAAAAGTCGAAATGATGAGATAAAAAAGTCGAAATGATGAGATAAAAAAGTCGAAATGATGAGATAAAAAGTCATAATAATGAGATAAAAAGTCATAATTATGAGATAAGAAAATCGAAATAATGCAGCCTGTCCTCCTACAAAAAACGACCATATAGGTCGATTGTTCAGAAGTTTACAGAGAGGGTTATTTGTGAATAAACGACCGTCTGTAACATTTGCATTCAACGGGAGCACTAGAGGCCGACAAGTATTATAGGTCGTATTAAGTATTATAAACGTAATTATAGGTCGTATTAAGCGCTTGAACAAACGACATATTTGGTCGTAATAAGGGCTTGAACAATCGACCCATTTTATCAGGGTTATCAGCGGCGGCGTTTGAGCAGCTATAAATAGCATGTGTGCCGAGTAAATTTTCATTTACGGCCATACCACCCTGAACACGCCCGAGTGTGGACGTGCGGTCAATGTGTTGTTCATGACAGTGAGAAATCTGAGAAATAACAGCCGTAACAGAGAAAATTTAGATCTTATCTGTGGGTGAACCCCTTCCCAAACAGCTCTGCTGGTTGGGGGGTCCCCCCATTTTCGAGGAATATGGCAGGAAAGGCCGGAATAACGGGACAAAAGTGCGTACTCTCAGGAATGCAGCGGCCGGAGGTCCAGAAAGCAGCAACGGAAAAGGAGACTAAAACTGTGGAAAAAACGGAGAGGAAAGTCGATAAAGGACCGGAAAAGAAGGAAAAGAAAGAGGGAAAGGATGGAGAGAAGAATAACACGGGTGGAGAAGCTCCCAAAGGTGGAAATCGAGACGATCTAAGTTGTGGAGGGATGCTAACTGCTGCGGGTGCAGCGGCTGCTGGTAAGCTAGCAACAACAAAGGGAGGTGAAATGGCGGGAGAAATTATGGCGGGGAAGGATGAAGATAAACTAAAAGAGAGGGGTCAAAGTGATAAAGTGAACGGGGGAAACAGCGGATCAAGCAACGACAATAAGCAGGAAAAGAAACGCGAAGAAAAGGAGATAATGGGTGTGCAGAAAGATGAAGAAGAAGCGGGAGTCTGTGTAAAATACGATGTTGAGCTAACAGTGATCGTCTCCGTGGAAGGGAAACTTTCAATGATGGACTTGCTGTTGGGTATCCAAAAACAATGCGGAGTAATAGTAGGATGCAGATCGAAAGTAGATGGATGTTTTGTAATCACAATGAAGACACTGGGAGGGAAAAGGGCACTGTTAGATGGTATAAAGGAGAAGGGGATATTAGTGAAAGCGCAGGAATTAAAAGTGATGGAGGTAACAGTGTCATTCATGCACCTGCCGATCTACATCAAAGATGATGTGATTTTTGGGAAGCTGTTGGAGTGGGGAGTGGAGCCTGCTTCGCCTATCAGAAGGAGATTCCTGCCAGGAGAGGGGAGAGAGGATAGCGGATGGCACACGCATCCTTAAAGTGCACTTTAACGACAAGGTCCGTTCCCTCCCATATTCTGCCAGGTTTGATGTTGAGGGGGGCATGGAATACTTCAAAATAATGCATGATAGACAGACACAGGTGTGCAGGCAGTGTCTCAAATCCACACACATTTACAGAAAATGCCCGGAAATAGTTTGCCACAGATGTAAGGGGTTGGGGCACTTTGCCAGGAACTGTGAGATGGGGAGAGAGAGACACACGGTGGAGGTCGAGCCCGCTGCTGAAGGTATTACGGGAGCAGATGGAGGAGAGAAGCAGGAAGCACCGAGAGGAGAAGCAGGCGGGAGGAGTAGAAGAGCCCGCAACGGATGTACAAACAGAGGGTGAGGAAGGGAGTGTGACGGGGTGCTCCAACGATGAAAAGGAAGTGATGAGAGAGCTGCATGGGGAAAACGGAGGTGAGCGGAACGGGAGAGGATGGAGGTGACGAAGATGCTGGAGTGACAGAGGAGGAGGAGGGACCGGCTGAAAAGACGTCAAAGGCGAGCATAAGCAAAAAAAGAAAGAAGAAAAACAAAACAAAAGAAAACAATGAAGCAGAATATAAAAAGGAGGGCATTGGAAGTGAAAGCGGAGATAATGAAGGAAGAGGAGAAACAGGAAGCGACGAAACATCGGAGCCTGATGGGAAGAGGAGTTATGCTGGGTCTAAGGAGAAAAATGAAGGAACGCCGGTGGAGGAGCAGTCTGGGAACTATGAACGGGTCGCCAGAGATGTGAGTACGAAGGCGGCGAAGACTGCATTGAGGCGTCAGAGTCGTTAGACGAGGAGTACACGGGGTGAGGTTGACTTGAAATGACAATAATGATGATGATGCATCTCCTTTTCTTCTTATAATGGTGACAATATTATCATTTAATGGACACGGGCTAAAACAGACGGACAGAAGGGAGAGGGCGATCATGCTGTGTGCCACTGAGATTGTTTGCTTCCAAGAAACGCACTGGAATGATAGGTGTGTGGATGATGTGAAAAAGAGTTGGTTTGGTGATGTATATGTGAGTAACGGGGGTACGAATGCTAGAGGGGTGGCGATTCTAATTAAGACAGGGGTGGTGGAGAATGTGAGCAAAGTGGAAGATGATGGTGATGGAAGAATGATTGGTGTAATGTTTGATTATATGGGAGAAACATATAAACTAATCAATATATATGCACCGAATGATGAAAGGGAGAGAAAAGGTTTTTTTGAGGGCTTAGAAGGGAAGTGTGGGGGGAACTGTATGATTGTGGGGGATTTCAATGTGTGGTGTGGGAAAATAGATGTGTCTGTGGGGATGCGCTTCAAAAGTGACTCTTCACGTGGTGCATTGAAAAAGGTTATGAGGGAGAATGGAATGAGTGATATATGGAGAGAGAGGAACGCAAATGAAAGGGTGTTTTCGAGGAAACAGGTGGTAGAAGGGGTGCTCAAGCAAAGCAGGATAGATCTATTATTTTGTAAGGGGAGCATGGGGGGGAAATTGGGAATACTGAACACAGAACCGCTGCCATGAGTGATCACACGATTCTATGCTTTAGTTTCACTGAGGGTTGTAGAGGGAAAGGGGGGGGAATTTGGTGTTTGAACGGGATGCTATTAAAAGAACAGGGATATAAAACTAAAGTCAATAAATGCATTTTGTTGCAGGGCAGTAGGGAAGGAGTGGATGTGGCAGTGTGGTGGGAAGAGTTAAAAAGAGACATTAAAAAAATGAATATAAAGTATAGCAGTGGGAGGAATAAAAGAGAGAGAGAGAGGGAGGGAAAAGTGAGGAGAGAGCTGGAGAGGGAGGCAGAGAAGATAGATGCAGAGATAGGGAGAGATATAGGAAATTACACTAGATTAAAAGATGAGCCAGTGTGCGAAAAAGTACACGTCCCACCGTCCGGGACGTGTTATTTACAATATCGGTAGATCTTTCAATCGACTTGTCCGGCGGACAAGTGACGTTTTTCGCCCTGATTTATTGACAAATTATTGATACATTCAGTTTACAAAAGGCAGAACTCATTCGCAAATTGTACGTGTCCGCCATTGTTCGTTTAGAAATGTTAGTTTCGGTTCTGCTTGTCGATTCCTAAGGAAATGCATCTCGCCGCTTTCTGTACAGTTAGACGGGGGCGGGGCGGGGTGGGAAGTGTAGCACAGTGGCAGGGTTGGGAAGCAAAACTCGGTTCCGAGTAGGAACAAATAACAATTGTCCGGTCCCGGGATTAATAAGAGTTGTGAGGACAGGAGGCGAGGCCGATCCCCGCGGACCGCAGCTCTCTCTCTCTATGCTCCGTATCAGCTGATCGCTGCACGGTGCAGCTCAGCGTCTCTCTCTCTTTCTACACACAGCAGCTCCGCTGCCCGATTAACAGCCTCATCTTTGTCAAACTTTCTTATGTTCTTTCTCTAACACGTAATGAAGGTTATTAAGCGTTTTAGCTCCTGTGTTGTTAATATTGACGCCATTTCCTTTATGAAGTGAAGCAGCCTCCTGTCCTCGCGCTGTCCTCACATCCCCGGACCCCCAGACTCGGAGGAGCACAGGGATGTCAGTATTGTTTATGAAGCAGGGTATAGAAAGTACATTATTGAAATGAAAATACTATTTATTTACTTTTACAAACAGTGAGCAGCTGGGCAGCTGCAGCATGTGTATTGCAGGACATGTGTAAGCGTGCAAGCGTCTTTGAGTTGTAGAAAAGCGCTAGGCCTATAGGCTATACATCTAATGTGTCATTATTATTATTATTAGGTTATGTCCTATGTGTTGGACATGTGTGGTTGGACTTTGTCTCACAGGCAGGTTGCAGTGTAACATCAGAGGAGACTGGGCCAATTGCACATTCTCAAACTGCACCACTTAGAACTAACAATGCAGAGATTATTTTTATATAATTGTATTCAATAACCGTAAGAAATTAAACAGTATGAAGTGATTTGTAAATAGGAATACAGATTTGACTTAATGTTTCCATAAATATATTTGTCTCCCAGTTTGACTTATTTTTATCCTCTCAAAGAACCGGAATCGAGAACCGAAAATAACCGGAATTGAAAAGAAGAACCGGAATCGTTAAAATCCAAACGATACCCAACCCTATGTGTGATGCAGTAAAATCTTACCGCTCACTTACGTTAGCGGTGTCGTAAAAACCGTGGGAAAATGTAAAATACGATGACGAAGAAGAAGATTCCAGTGGCCCCAATTTTTGTCAAGTAAATTGCCAAACTCACTTGTCCATGGACAAGTACTCTCTAAAGACTTTTTCTCACACTGTGAGCTGGGTCAGACAGAAAAGGGAAAGTGCATGGGGGCAATCATAAGGAGCAGGGCGGAGTACTTAGTTGAAGGGGAGAAGAGCACCGTTTTTTTCCTGGGTATGGAGAAAAGGAAGCAAGGGAAGAATTTTATTAAACAGATAGAAGGTAAAGGGGGAGAAACGATCACAGAGTTAGTAGGGATAGCCAGCAGGGTAGAGGAGTTCTACAAGGATTTATTTAAAGAGGAGGTGAACGATGAGAGGAGCTTGGAAATGACCATAGGCAGCATGGATAAGAGCCTGAGTACTGAGGGGAGAGACATGTGTGAGGGGGAAATAGGGAAAGGGGAGATTGAAATTGCCATAAAAGGAATAGGGAGAAATAAAAGTCCAGGGCTGGATGGTTTGACAGCAGAATTTTATATTGAGTTCAAGGACATTTTGGTGCCCATACTACATGAGCTGTTTAAGCAGCTAGAAGAGAGGGAGGAATTGCCGGCTGACCTTTCAACAGGGGTAATCAGTATTCTATATAAGAAGGGGTGTAGGGACAAATTGGAGAACTATAGGCCTTTGAGTATGCTAAACACTGATTATAAAATCCTGGCACGGGTATTATCGAACAGGTTAAAGAAAGTGATTGGGACGGTAGTGGGGTGCACACAGGCCTACAGCATACCAGGGAGGGACATTAGCGACACAGTGAGTAGTATAAGGGACACTATTGCACACATGAAGGGGGGGAAAGGTGGGATAGTTGTCAGTTTAGATCTAAACAAAGCGTTTGACAGGGTTAATCATTCATATTTATTTAAGGTTTTAGAGAGAGCAGGATTCGGGAAGGGATTTATTGGATGGATAAAGAGGATATATGCAGGGGCGGTTAGTTGTGTCAAAGTCAATGGGATCATCACAAATGTTTTCAGACTGGGGAGGTCAGTCCGGCAAGGGTGCCCTCTCTCTGCCATGCTTTATGCGCTATCAGCAGAGCCGCTTGCTACTCTGTTACAGGATAACGAGATGGTGAGAGGGATAGAAGTACCAGGAGGAGGAATGAGTCTGCTGTATCAGTATGCTGACGACACCACTTTAACAGTGAGGGACATGGTGAGCATAAAGGGGATTCTTGATAGCTTACTTGTATATCAATTTAGGGATAAAGGACAAGGAGGGCAGAGACATCCAGTATGAAATCATCACAGAGAGCATAAGGAAAACGCTGACCTTTTGGAAAATAAGGAAGCTCAAATTGAGAGGGAAAATTATAGTAGTGAACGGGCTGATTATGAGCAAACTGGTTTATGTGTTGAACGTTCTGGAGGTTCCTGAGAGGGTACTGAAAGAAATAGACAAAATAATAAGTGAGTTCTTATGGGATGGGAGGGGAGTGAAGATAGCAAAGGAAGTCTTGGAGAATGGTTACAAAGATGGGGGATTGAAGCTAATTAACTTAGACAGGAAGAGAAAAGCAAGTAGGGTCAAGAGGATGATAGGATACCTGAGCATTAACAATGACCACCTATGGAAGGTCTTTCTTGGGGATACGCTGAGCAAGTGTGGAGGGTGTGGTGACAGTGTGATTTATATGAAGATGGGGAAAGGGAGAATGAACGGCATGAGTGAGTTTCAAAAGGAGGTTTTGAGTGCATGGGGTGAGTTTGTGGTAAATGTGAGGTACGAGTGCGTGAATGTGAGGCAAGTGTGGAACCAGCCTATCTTCCTAAATCCTAGGATTAAGGGTGAGAAAGGTTCAATCTTCAATTTGCCAATGTGGAGAGCGGGTTTCAGAACAGTGAAGGATCTGGTCTACGAGTATGTCCCTGGGTTCATGAGGTCGCAGGTCATCATGGACGAGATGAGGGAAAGGGATTTAGTGATGGGATTGAGGACAGCTGAGAACGTGATGGATAGCATAAAGGAAGGGATGCCGGATGAATGGAGAAGGAGGATTGAGTGGGAACAGGCGGGAAGCGATGAGAGCAGGGTTGAACTATATGTAGGAACGGGGGAAAAAACAATCACCCTGGGGAAAATAACAACGAAAGGTATTTATGACATGATGAGAAAAGACTGTGTAAGGAGACCAGCCGCTGAGAAAGTGTGGGAGAAAGTCGTGTGTGAGATGGATGTGAGAAAATGTGGGTGAACTTAAGGGTGAAGGGAAATAGCCCGAATGTGAACATTTTGACTTCTTATTACGACACAATAGAGTGTTTAATAACTTAATTGTGAGCATGTTTGATAAAGAGGTAAAGAGGGAATGTGATGTGTGTAAAGTGGGTGTAGAGAACTGTATGCATGAGTTTGTGGAATGCAGTGAATTGAGGGGATTCTTTGAAAGAATGAAAGACATGTTGTACAGGTGTTGGGATGAAAAGGAAATAAAGACGAGGGACTGGAAGGAACTGTGGTTATTTGGATGGAGGGGGAGAATGTGTGGATACAATGTTAACCTGCTGAACCTTGTTTTAAGCCATGCCAGATATGCTGTAAAGCTAAGAAGGAATGTGGCTCATTTTGAGGGGAAAATCGTCAGTGTCTGGGACCTGATGGTGGGGACAATAAAGAGAGACATCAGACTTTTGTACATATATATGAGAAAAGAAGAGTTTATAGAGGAATATGTGGAAGGATGTTCATTGATCGAAGAGGAGGAGGGGAAGTTACATTTTTACTTTGTGATGCAATAAAGACTATGTTTTTGTTTTTTGATGATGCTGGATCCTTGTAAAAGGGGATCCTTGTTGTAAAAAGAAAATGTGATAAACTGTAAATATGTGAATTTTAATAATTAAAGATAAAAAATAAAAAACACGCCCGATCTCGGAAGCTAAGCAGGGTCGGGCCGGGTCAGTACTTGGATGGGAGACCGCCTGGGAATACCCGGTGCCGTAAGCTTTTACTTTATTCCTTTGTCAGCACACGGCGCTGCCCTTTCAATTGACACAGCTGTACACAGACTGAGGAGGACAATGCGCAGTTAACTATTGCTCTAATAGACCATTTGCTCAAATATTCATATTTTAACAACTATTTCAATGTCAAACTAAAAAAGGACCACTGTCAATCAACAGGGTGTAGGGGGCGGCTTCGGAGAGAAGCAGTGCCGTGAGTGGCTCTGTCCTTTGTGATGCTGTGACTTAGCTCCAATCTCACAATGGAAAATCCCAATTGGATTTATAGCTGCTTAAACACCGCTGATAACGCAGCCTTCTTCCACAGCTAAAATACAATCTATGCTCTTTTACTCAAGCTTGGAGCCTAAACTACGGGCAAGAGAAAGCCATGAGAAAGATTTGAAATATGATCATTTCAAGTACAGACAAGTTTTAAAAAAGTACAACCAAAATCAATACACTGAGCAAAAGCGCCCAGAAAGGGATGAAAAGTCCTTAGCTTAGTTCCCACTTTCAGAAGAGACCACGGTTTGGGCGGATGTTACTTAAATGGCAGCCGATTCCAGCACTTTGCAACAAGAAAAAAGCTTGAATTGAACTTTCAGCCAAACACCAAACAAGCGTTCACAGCAAGACTGAGACGCCGTATTTGATATGAATGCATTGTTGATAAAGGAAAAAAAAAAAAGTTATGATTCAAGAGGTGATGGGCCACTTTGTGTTTTTTCTCTGGGCGGTGTGAAAAGAGCAGGAGCTAAACCGAAGAACCGGTTCTGAACCTGAAAAGCTCTAGCACGGAGCTTGAACCGGTGTTGCGTTGGTGTGAATGAGGTATAACAGATACAGTGAACCCATTAGTTGCTAGATCTTTGAGATCATCAAGCATTGGTTTCAATATGACATCCCAACCACATTGTGTTATACATATGAATAACGCACAAGTAAAGCTAAATGAATATTCTTCAATTGAGACAGATAGCACCCGTCCATATTACCGATTGAATAATTAAAGGCACACAATTTGTGTTTGTTACGTTTAGAACCTAAAGGGTTCACTATAGGGCTGAACGATTAATCGATTTTAAATCGAAATTTGAAATGATGCGATTATCTAATCGCAAAGCCTTTGATTTTTTGTGTCGAGTTCTCTTGTGTCAGTCATCCACACCAATCAGAAGTGCTGTGCTCCACATGTACCAGCCATTGTTAACCAATCAGAAGTGGCCCATGATAGAAGGTGATAGACAGATTGATCCAATCACCTGCCAAGTGCTTCTGAAAGTGCCTGCCCTTTCCAAATGGCTTCCAATGGAGCTCTCCTAGATGGTTTCTGAGTCAGGTTAGTAATGCTCCATCACATGTTTCTATTACAGGGTGAATCTTAAACTGAAGCTTGACTTTAAAGCAACCCAACGGAAGTTTCATGTAAGTTTAGTTCTTTCACTCGTAGCTCGGGCTGCGGGGGTGCTAGAGACGGGAGCACGTTAATACGACCTTCCTAGCCGGAGATATGGCCGCATTTAACAATAAACTTCCGTTGGGTAGCTTAAAAACAAATATCGCAAATAAAAACACAATTAGATTTCCCCCCAAAATCGTGCAGCCCTAATTCACTACTTCAAACTCATCCTCATAAAAATGTAGTCTTAAGGTAATCGGATGATGCATAAAGAATAGGTGCTTTGCAAAGTAGACCATCGGAATAATAATATATTGTATTTCTATAGCGCTTTTCTTGAACCCAAAGACGCTTTACATTTGGGAGGGAGGGTAGACAAACAAAACAAAAACAAAAAACAGAAAAGCAGTCGGAAGGAGGAAGTTGGTTGAGAGAGGGGGGGGGGCTTATGGATACAGAGTTGAAGAGGTGGGTTTTGAGGCGGGACAGGAATAGTCACTTAAAACACCTTCATTTTTGTTGGTTATTGTAAGACTGTATTTCTTCCCAAACATCCTCGTGCGAGCAATATTTACGCAGCACTTGACTAAGAGGGACATAGGAGCTGCCCAGTTTGTGTCCTGAAGAATCTCTTAAAGTGTACTGAACAGGTTCAGTCATATCGAGTTTTGACTTGCAATGTACATTCAGCTTGTATTTAGACCTTAAAAAAAATCCTTAGATTGTAAAACATTGTGAATTCCAGGGTTTTCAGACATGTTGAAGCCACTTTTGTTTAAGTGGCAGGCTATGAATGCATCAGTTTTCCTTAAAAAAATAAAACAAAAAATTGACATCAAGTATTTCCTCCTGTCCATAGGGGGCTCATGCTCTTCGTCATCAGAGGACAACATGGAGTGCTTTTGTATTCTGTACATGTGTCTTCTGAAAGACTCGTATTTTGAAGACAATCATTCAATCCACAAGTTATGTTAAAATTAGACTCATGAGACTCATAAGTCCAACATGCTGTACTAAATCCATTAGTGTGAATGTTCTTCGAGAGCACTTGGGACATTGATGTTGGCGAGGCATTAGTATAACTGGTTAAGAATTCTGATAACAGTGGTCGAGAGCGGCTTATCCTCCTCCTCAGATATTTACAGGATGCAGCGCTGTACGAAGGTCAAGGTGTTCTTACGGTTTGGTGGGTAGGCCATGTTGAAAACCAAATATGCGCAGAAGGCTGCGATGACTCCCTCTTCCAAATCACTGGCCCTGCACAACTCAAACCCATCCGTTTTGACCACACTGGGTGCTCTGTGAAGGCTGACTTCCAGTCGGTGTGCGTCAGTTGGGTGGTCGGGTAAGGTGTGCCAGGCTAAACACAAAATGGAAAGTAAATTAGTATAACCCAAGTATGTACAGTGGTGCTTGAAAGAGACACGGAAAATCATGAGTCAAGTTCAACTGGAACTCAACATGACATGAATATTTGCAAACAAATGCACATCGGTTGCTCCTTCATTTATATGAATGAGGCAGATTTCCCCCTTCCGGTGTGACAGTGGCTTACCTCTTCCAAAGTAACATGATGCTCCACCTTTTCCTTGAAAGTAATTGGCAGGAGAACAAGCCCGGCTTTGAAGTCCATGGCTAGAAGAGAGGAAGACACAGATCAACACAGATGTCTAAAATTGTAGTGGTGTCTGATTCTCTGTCTATTGTGGCACTGTGGTGAGAAGGTGGATCGGACATATACAATTATGAAAATGACCTAAATGGAGCAGGGAAATAAAATAAAAGTAAAGATACAATGTGTGCAGATGTAAGTGAGTTGAATTGATTAAACTCACTCTTCAGTATAAATACCGCCTACCCGCACAATCGAATACTAGCATTTCAGTGGCGTAGCTGGTGGTGTTTGAGGTGGTCACAAGAGTTTGTAAGTCAGAGGATGAGATCGTACCCACGTGGGCAAGTGAGGGAGGAAGCTAGGACGCAGTAGGGCTGTGCAATTAATCGTATTTTAATCTCGATTAAAACGATTATTTTGCTGCATTCCCTTTCGCAATGATGCTCTCAATGTGTCTTGCGTTACACATCCGGCCCCCCCCCCCCCCCTCCCTAAAAGCCCGCTTGGCCAGGTTGTGTCTTAAAGTCTGTTTAATAAATCCATATAAACACGTTACAAGGGAAGCTTTAGTTGCTGTGTCTTTATTCTCCGATCTCTAGCGTACAGTCAAGTTTTACTAACCTCGTCAAGCCGGAGCCTCTTAACTACTTCCTGTTTCCAGATGAGGGGTTACCAAAATAAGAGTACTGCGTGTAGCAGTATAATTAAACATTACAGGTTGTGAGTGACATTAGTTATCATATTTATATATGTTTAGTAGGTTGTGGAAGTACGCTCCAAAATATTTGTTTATCTTCTGTATTGGTATTTATTATTTTGATATTATTTATTTAAAATGTAGATATAAATGTTTTTTTGTTTTTTATTACGTTACATTACAGGGTAATCAACTGTTAAAATATACTGTTCAAAATAGATATATTTCTTAAAGTTCAATAAATGGATGTTTTCAAACTCAATGAATAATCGTATTTAATAATCGTGATTATGATTTTTGCCATAATCGAGCAGCCCTACGACGCAGTGACACCTGTACACAGACAGCATTACCTGGTAGATCTTCGCTCAGTGACTCTTCTCCTGCCTGCAGATATATCTTCTCCAGATGGGATTTTCCTTTTGCAAGGGCCAGCACCTTGGGTAGAAATTCCTCTCTGAAGCAGTGCTGCAGGTGTTCAATGTTGTGGATGCGGTTCATTTCCTCACACAACTGCATAGACGGACAGAAACAAAGACAACACAGTACAATTTAGAGAGGTTGATTGTATGGACGGAACACTACGCGTGCAAGTAGCGATGGATCTGCATAATATTTGACATACCCCAGCAGGTGTCTTCAAGAATGGATACTTATTGGCGATAGCATCAGCCCGTACCCCCTCAGCCACCTCCTTTCTCCTCCACTGAAATGTCTTGGTCATTGCGTTGGTAACGATGCAGGAATCAGGCTGGGCCTTCAGGTATTGTCCTTTCAAAACCTGTGTGTGCATCAATGGAGGACTCGTCCTCCCCAGAAACAGAAATGATGTCCTGCAGATAGACAAGACGGATGGAGACAAATGACAAACAGGAGCCTGGCTTAATATAGCAGTGCCACCATTTTCTATATACTGTATTTACTGACTCAGTTTTAAGTGTATACAGGCTGATAGGAATAAACTCACTGAAGATCGTCTGACAGAAGTCGTTATGCTTCCCTGGTTATTTTCTGGTGCTTGGGGAGATCTATGATGCCCAAACTTTTGCTTCATGTTTCGAACTACCTCGTGGTGGACCAGGGGCAACCTTTCAGCTTTGAACCGCCGTTTTAAAAGACATATGCCAGGTGTGCTAATCAGAGGAGACAACGTTTCAAATTAACCCAAAACATTTTTGTGAAACTCATTGAGTTTAAAGACAAGGTAGCAGATGTTAGGCCATCTGTTGAGCTAAAGGGGATTCTTTGTCAGAAGATGGCACCCATGTATTGGTTGCACTTTCATAGCCGATAGACTGTCAATCAAAAGACACAGAGATGATAGACAGGTGGTTCATCCAATCCCCTGCCAAGTATTTTTGAAAGTGCCTGCTCTTTTCAAAACAGTTTCCCATAGAGTCTTCTCAGTTGGTTGTGTGAAACAAACAAATCAGGCATATGTCAGGTTATGGAAATCAAAACATATTTTGTGATGTAACCCAGATAACACCTCAATAGAAAAAATTCATTTGTGAATGAGCTCTCGAAAAGGCTTTTGTCCTTAATCGAAAATGCTATAGGGGAGATAACATCTGTCAATTCAACAAACCACATTGGACTATAAAACCAGTAAAAGTAACTTACATATCCATTCCCCTCCATATCCTTCAGGGAAGGATACCTGAAAATCAATGCTTTGGCCACTTTAATATATTCAGAATTCGTTGGATACCTAGAGAAAGCAGGATGAGAAAGTAAGTAAAGTATTTGTATGATTACAATACTGTAGAAGGTGTGCTGACAAATATTTACAATAGCAATATTTACATTGTGTATTGTGCCATCGTCTCATGCAATATCCTCACGATTTTGTGTCCATCAGTGGACACTTTATGGCATGGTTGTTTTGCGTCCAGTTTGGTCTGGATATCTTTGGGGAACGTTGGCAGGGTAAACACAGCAGGGAAACTCCCATATTCTTGACTGCAGGACAAAGAGGCATGTGATTAGCAAAGGACAAAAAAGCTGACAAATACGTGAGGACATGTGATTATATTTAATCACATTATCATGTTATGGCTATGTGCGAGTGATATTTGATCATCCATGTAATCAAAACCCCTTCCCATTCAACCACACACTCCCATGTCATTGTAAACACATGTTCCTGCTTCCCATGACTGATATTTTTATTCTAATGAAAAGTGTCAACCATTTCCCTCCTGATTAGTTAATACATAGAAGTAAAGCTAAGACATGAAAGCTACAACAAAAGTTATCGTAAAAATAAAAGCAGTTGGTTAGTATTGATTGAGCGTTCAACAAGGTAATGTCACACTTGCCATGTTGGAGAAACAGTCATTTGGCAAGATCTCAAAAGTCAGCGTTGTAGTTGGCTCTGGCTCCTTCAGCTGGTGTGCAAATTGTAGGAATTTTGCTTGCTTTTTTAAGCAACCTTCAAAGAGGTATGTGACCATCGTCTCGGTCTGGTCATAGGACATTGCTTCCCCGTCCACATCATTATCTGAAGACACAAATTATGTTAGCAAATCTCAAAACACTTTTCAGAATGTAATCATTCCTAATCCATGCTGACATGTCGTTCCACATTCAAGAGATTAACCAGAGCTAACAGTTTAAGTACGGAAAATACAAGTGGTAACAAGCAGTAGCGCTGAGCAAAGTGACTAGAATGCAACCACACACACTTGTTAAAAAAACACACTTTATAAAGTCAGGCAACACTAACCAGGCTTCGTGTGATTCAGTTTATTTGTACCTTACTTCGACCACCCGTTCACTGTTATTGATCATTGTGGAGAGAGGCAGACGTTTTGTTTTGTATTATAGCAGCTATCGGAGGGAATCAATACATGGGCTGCACAGGTTGCCATGTCCGACTATCACAAGTAGAATGAACTACATTAATAAACAATGAACCACGGCACTCTGGAGAAAAGTACAAGGTTGGAGAAGTAGTTATTTAATTTAATCTGGCTTCGTATGATTAAAAGTAACAGGATCATCGACCCGACGCAAGTCACCCATTGTTGTTGTTGTGAGCACCGTTGGGGAGAAAATCAGCTACGTAAACGGTGAAGTCATGAAGCAGCAGTGGCCGGCAGCACCAGTCTGGCTCTGGGCTGGTGTGAACAAAACCAGGGGGAAAAAACCGGTTCTGAATCAGAAGAGCGCAAGCACGGAGCTAGAAGGGGAGCTGCGTTGGTGTGAAGGGGGCATTTCATACTGTAGGTAGCTTCGCACACGGCTGCTTCCCGCATAACGTTACATGTCTGCATGCGCTCATGCACAGCTGTAGCATCTTGAGCTATGGCTAACTGACGTTGTCTCGGAAATTAACAATCTCTCCTTTATTTAAGCAGAAGAAAATAAATATGAGTGCCTTTTCCACAATGAACAGATTCATGTTGGTCAATAGCCCCGTGTCTGTGAGCTTTAGTGAAAGCCACCATGCTAATCACCCATCCAGCAAAGTAGGCAGACAACTGTCACAACGCCTCCATCGCGCGCTCACTATGTCTTTGAAATAACGTAATGGCTAGCGTCGGCGCTCTGCTAGTTAGCTAGGCTAACTATGTTCAGTTAGCTAGGTAACGTTAGTTAGCTTCACACACGGTTGCATTATAACCAATACATTCACGAACATTTAACCGGTAGTATTCTGTTGTTCTCCAGGGACTATTGAGCTAGCTGGCGTTAGATACCATCTCCGCGGTCTTTTCATGAAAAGCATTAGCCCTAGTTAGCTAAATGTTAACTACTTGACTAGTCATGAATGAAGGTAAAGTTCACTTGCCTCTGAATTTCCTAGCTTCCAGTTCAGTTACTTCTATCCCATATTCTACTACATTGGTGATAATATCACTAGTGGATAGACAGGTCAAGGCAGAAGTTGTCCCACTGTTCGCCGTGTTACATGTAACACGAGGTCTTTCGAAAAGTCGGAATCTTCAAGTCTGGCCAAAATATGACCGTTAGATTATCTTCCGCTCTCAGCTCTCTTAACCAATCAGGTGTTGTGTAACATTAACAAGAGGCGAAGTCCCCCCCTCTCAAAATAACTGGATGGCCTACCTGCCTGTCAGCCTTCCACCTGTGTGCACAACTTTATCTCGTGCCCTCTCTAGGGCTCTGCTCGTGCCCATTGGTCATGTGCGCGTTCGTGTGTGTTGGAGGAGGGGCTCTGTGTCTGTGAAGTGGCAGATTTTCTCCGGTCGTGTATTTTCAAATTCTAGCAATCTTGAGCCGGTTTCTCAAATGTACATACCCTACCTTTAATCACTGATTGAGATATGATAAAGCTAACTTCATAATGCCGATCTAGATCCCTCCGCTTCGCGTCGGGCTCCTGATCAGCCTGTCGGTGTTCTTTTCCCCATAATGACCACGTCGCTGCACATTATCCCGCTTATTACATGGCCACATTCTCAACAAAGTAACGTTATGACTCCCAATATTAATTGAAATGCTTTTATGGATTTAGAAAAGGATTTTATTGATTTAAAAAATAGTTGTATGTATCGATTTAAATTGACATGCATCCGCTAAGAAAAATAGTCCGTTGTTACCGTTTGAACTGCTTCGATAGCGTTTTTGAGGAACTTTTTGATTACAGATTTGAAAACATCGCTGCTTGCTTTAAAAGTAGCACAGTTCATTATGTCAAACCTTGGAAAGTATCTAGATATCCCTACCCTAATGCCAAAGTAACTGCACACTGAATATGTGTCGCCGTCCGTTTGATGTCTGGACCGCTGCGTAAAAAGGAGGGTTTCTGCCCGTTACTTCTCCGCTGTTTTCTTGTCCCTCTTGTCTTTTTCTTTTCTTCACTGGGGACTCATCAGCCACTAACCATTCCTCCAAATTACTGTGCTCTCCAAATATATTAAAATTAATGTTAAAATCCTCCATGTTGCTATCACACGACATTGGAAAACTAAAGACAATCAGACAGTTTGCTTGCTTTTCAAACTGTTACATTTGAAAAACAGTTAGAGCGTCTCTTGTCTTGTCAGTTTGAAAAGCCAACGGTAGGAACTGCTTGCGTTTTTGAGGAGCTTTTTGATTACAGATTTGAAAACATCGCTCCTTGCTTTAAAAGTAGCACCATTCATTATGTCAAACCTTGGAACCAGAGCCATATAATAGAAGAGTTACGACAACGGAAGTCCAAAAACGGTTATCGTCACGTGGTTCATGTAGAAGAGGATCGTTCCCCGGAAGTTCATGGCGGGCAATGTGAATGCATTGATAACAGGAGATAGAACTACGATTTTTGGTAATTATTAGTGAATAAAGGTTTTGATTTGCAATATTTATACAACAAATCGATATGTGTATGTATTTACATCAATATGTTTTAAAAAATAAAATAGAATTTGCTAATATTAAGTGATAATATTAGGATTAGTGTGAACAAGGAGTTTACATGTTAGGCTAACAGTGCCTTGGTTAAAGAGCCTGTTGCTGTTTATTTATAGCTTTGAATTCTTTAAAACCAATATTATCTTCTTAAACTTGTATGGTAGTCAGGAGCATCACTTTCTAATGTTTATTGATATATTTAGAGGGAGGGGATCTAAAGTAATGCTTTAAAATTCAGATTAGATTAATGTCTACCATTTTCTTAAATTCATGGTAGTTTCAGTAACCATGGTAATTGAGGACACAAATTATCTAAATGACTAATGTCATCTTTATGGCTTTCAGAAAGGACAGGAGACCGACAGGTGACTATCAAAGGACTAGCAGCAGCAGCATGATGATGATGATGTTACATGTGTTGCTTTAGGAACATCCATTGCAAATACATGGAATTCAATAAACATTGAATAGCATATCATACAGTTTGTCTGTGCCTTTTCCTCCTTGTTGTCCTGGTTTGCTGTGCTGCCTCCTAGTCGCCACCATGGTTTGCTGTGCTGCCTCCTAGTCGCCACCATGGTTTGCTGTGCTGCCTGGGGATGCTTCAATCGCTCAGAGAAAGGAGTACGAATGTACAGCTTCCCCACTGACACAGAGCGGAGGAAGCAGGAGCAATTTCACGACCAACAGCAAAAAAATATGTGATTTATATACAAACACTGCATTTGCACTTTTTCACAAAACGAAAACCACACCATTGGGAAAGCTTAATGTTTTGTTTAATACAAAAAACAGGGAAAGGCTTGAAAAACACTGAGAGTTGAGACTCAGGGTGCAGGGTGAGGGTCTCAGTGCAGGTATTCAGGCTCCATTGAATCCCCCTCTGGTTCTTGTGCTGAAAGAGGAAGTAACAGACAGGAGAAAGGGTTATACACACCTATATAGCACACCTATTGGATGGGGAATTGCCTTGGGGAGATAAGGTGTGGTCTTTGTTCCCAACTGAAGTTATAGAACTTTATTATTTGTGAGTTTAACAAAGTATGACAAATGGCATCAGTAACATATGTGATATGAATTTCTATAAAGTTGTCTCACATTCTTGGTCATATTGTATATACAGTATGTAATGAGTATAACATGTCCAGTAAGTATAAAGTGTTTCCCAATACTGTGTATTCAACCACTATGGAATATGTATGTGGGCAGACACAACTGAGTTGTTCTGTGTGTGAAGTCACTCCGCAGGCACATTTTGATGCAGACCAGTTTGTCAAGACAAAAAAGGGCAAGACTAGGCTGAGAGCAGAGGCTATACCCACCATCTTCGTGCATCGCCCTGTGGTCAAAAAGAGAAGGGCCCCTGCACCACGATTCACCCCGGGACCTGTATCTACAAAGCCCATAGCTCATGATCACAGCGATAGTGTGAAAGGTGACACAGGTATAATAAGTATGAACTCTTAGTAACAAAAGTAATATTTCTTATTTTTAAGTGGTATAATATTTTAAATGTTCGAACATTTACAGTGCCATGTCTTCTACTTACATTAGTCTCAAAGATTGAGGGAAGAAGGGAACGGATCACTGCCCTCCACCTGCCAGAGGAGCGCAAACAACAAAAACAAGCAAGGTGTCCCGTCATGTACCTGGAAGTTTGGTTTGGCAAAATGGAGTAAGAGAGGGACTTGAAAACCTTGGTGGCTCTCTACTCATGTTGTTACAGTTGTCTTGGTTACAGCTCTCACGTGTTTTTTTGTTGCCATTTCCACATCTTTAGAAAAATATGAAATAAAAAATTGAAGTGAAATCAACCTCTTCTCTGGAGAACAAACTTTGATTTCTCTGTCTTGTGAGTTTGCAGTCTTGCTCCTCCACCTGTAACATCACTGCCCCTCCACCTGCCATACAGTAGGTTACTAACAAGATTACTTATATAATACAGTGATAGAATACATGTTTAGTATGCTTACTTATATAAAACAGTAGTATTAAACTTACCTTGTGTTTTCACACTCACTTAAGTCCCTCTCCCTTTGCCATCAATCCAAAATCAGCTGAGCTGCAACATTATACAGGCAGGTAATAATCAACATAATCACAAGGACACAATATGGCTCTGCTAAAAACACTCACTCTTACACGCACCAAAGTTATATTTATCTAATATTTAACTCCCTCCACCCCCGCATACAATCCCGTTTAGAAGCCCCTCTTCTCTAATTCAACAACGTTGGACGAAATGACATTAAGAGAACGGAATTTACAATTAAAAGGTTGTTCAACGTCTGTTGCTAACTTGCTTCGGTATCCTAGCTTGATCTGTTATCTGTAAACGCAGTGCTGGAATTGGGCCGGTACTCACCGGTACGCAGTACCGGCACTTCTGGTTCTGACCCATGGAGTACCGGCACTTCTTGCTCAGTACCGGCATGCTGGCGGTACTCCGGTACTCATGCACCGTGCCAGTACTCAACACTCTCCCGCCGTTCTTATTATACATCCATATATATATATACAGCCGCCCGGTACTCAGTAGATGCGTCATGAGGTGCCGAACTGACATTCTCATCGCTCTAACCGCTGGAGTTTCACAGCGGCTGTCAGCTGTTTACTCCTGTCATTCAAACAGAACGTGCTGGAGAGGGGGCGGGGCTTATCTTCTCCATGTAAATACTGTGGTGGAAACGACTATGTCAAAATTAACCTATTTGACCGTGATTTAATAGTAATACACGTTTCAAAATAATAATAATAATAATAATAATAATGCCGAAGTAACAACATACTGAAAACTGTTAGTAAAACCATGTTTTAATGCTTTACAATTTACATACCTAGATGCACGTGTGTTGTGTTTATGCAGTGCAACTCCCACCCAGTGGGTGGCTATGTAGAGTGATAGAACAGAGCAGGCACGCCCCCGAGAGAAGGAAAGCAAGTCACGTCACAAATTAGCATTTCTAAAATGTTAGCGTGGATTAATAAAAGTGCAAAAAGACAGCAGTTGTCGCCGGAAGAAACTTCAAATACAGAGAATGCTGTGCCTGTGTTGGAAATTGTGTCTGATGGGGAGCTTTCTTTGGTTGATCCTCCTGCTCCAAGTTCTAGTGCATTAGCATTAGCACTAGCTCCGCCGCCTCCTCCAGAGCCTCTAACGTTAGCTGCTGCTGGCGCAACTGCCACCACCAACACCGGGCAAAGCGATGCACCTGACTGCTGGACAACGGACCAGGTGCAATATTTTTGCAAGACCAATGCATGGCTCCTTCTTAAAGATAAGAAGCTAGGATGTCGGATATGCAGAGATGTCAAATCTTTGGGAATACACACTGGACAAGGACTGAAACTGTCAACTGAATGGGGTGAGTGTGCAGTGTCTCATTTCGGTGTTGACAAGGGCAAACAACAAGCTAGCCTGAGAAAAAAAATCAAAGAACATAAAGAATCACAAGCCCATGTAAAAGCTGCTGACATCCTTACATCTGCTTCACGTGAAACTATTCAACATCAAGTGCAGTCTATGCATACATCTGAATTAGACACCACTATCAGAGTTTTTCGAACGGCATATAAAATTGGCAAACATAGCCGGCCATTCACAGACATGCCAATTGATTTGAATGTACAGAAACTGAATGGGCTGAACGTGGGCAGGGTTTTGCACTCCAATAAAACCTGTGGCGAAATCATCGACCACATAGCTCATGAGCTGAAGAAAAAAATGGCAAAAGACATTACAGAAAACCAAAGAAAACTCTGTATTTTGGTCGATGAATCTACCACTATTAGTGGTAAAACGGTGCTTGTTGTGTGTCTACGCTCAGCATTAGCTGATGCTGAGCCCGAAACGTTTTTTTGGGAGCTGATCGAGTTGGATGGAACAACGGCTGATGACATCACAAAGGCGTTAATGGAGTGTCTTGGAAGAGATTTTAACGAGGACTTTTTAGGTCAGTGTTTCGTTTCTTTTGCATGTGATGGGGCTTCAGTCATGCTAGGGAAGAGAACAGGCGTTGCTACCCAGTTGTGTAGTAAATTCCCAAGCCTGTTTGTGTGGCACTGCTCCAATCATCGTCTAGAGCTGGCAGTTGGGGATGTGGTCAAGGAGGTCTCAGGGCTCAATCATTTCCAGATCTTTTTTGACAAACTCTATTCCTTGTTCCATGCCTCCCCCAAAAATCAGAGGCAGTTAGCGCAGTGTGCGCAAGCAGTCGGACAGCGTCTCCTGGTGATAGGGCGTGTTTTGTCCATCCGCTGGGTGGCTTCAAGTGAAAGGAGCGTCAGAGCAGTCTGGGAAAACTACCGAGTGCTTCATGATCACTTCACAAATGCTGCAAACGACACGAGCAGGGATTCCAGAGACAGAGCAAAGTACAAGGGCCTGGATGATGTGCTCACATCTGCAACGTTTGTCAGCAATCTGGGACTGATGTACGATGCGCTCACAGAGCTCAGCGACCTCTCTCGGCAACTCCAAAAAAGAGAGATGACACTGCCTACAGCAGATAGGCTCTTAACTCGAGAAATACGAGTTTTTGAATCCATGGTCACCATGCCTGGCCCACACATGACTACAGTTCATACAGCTCTAGCTGAGAAGTCCTTCAAGGGTGTTGCCCTGCGTGAGAATGGCAGGCTTGTACAGATTCATGCAGGTCAGTTTTTCCGCAGTATGGTAGAGAATCTGAGACACAGAATGACTTCCACAACCTCCTCTCATGTCAGCACAAGAGAAATCCCATTACATGGCCGGGAGGCCCGGGACAATCAGCTAATCCAGGACATGAAAGTTATCCATCCTGGAAGTTGGCCTGAAGGGGAGTTAGACGTACAGTATGGGGACGTAGAGGTGCTACGTTTGTGCGAAGTGCTGAAAGTGGACAGAAGAGAGACTGTTCAGGGCTTTCGCGAATACAAGGAAACCAGGGCATCCCGTACACCTGCTGCCATGGAGCCTCTACTGAAAGCAGTCCGAACCATCGCTGTCTCCACTAGTGAGTGTGAGCGGGAATTCAGCTGCATGAACGATATCCTTACTGCAAAAAGGAATGCTCTCTCTGTCAGCCGACTGTCCAGCCTGGTTTTCATTAAATGTAATGGACCATCACTAGGACAGTTCAATCCGGAACAGTATGTGAGGTCCTGGCTGGCAAAGGGAAGGAGAAGTGCTGATGAAAGAGCCTGTCCAGCTCCAGCCCCTGATACTGATGTCCCCAAGGGCCTTCTGGAGCCTTTTCTAACAATGTGAAGTATATTGCAAAGCAGCTCACCCAGTGAGAAGACTTTTGGCATAATGTGCCGATTTGTACAGATCCTGGAGATAGAAGGACTTCAGACCAACCAGGGAGTTATCTGATCAGCTTGGTGTTCAATGTAACTCTTTACCATGGCTCAGACTTTGTTACTTGCAGTTACAGTTTCTCATTTTAGATTGTGCACATTTTGCATTTGTTTTTACATGTTCTTTGTTCATGCTCTTTATCATTTTTCTGAGTTGGAAAGTTAGATTGCATCATAGTTTACTTTATACATATTTGTATTCTTCAGTGGTGAAGTATATTGCAAAGCAGCTCAGCCATGTGAGAAGACTTTTGGCACTTTTTCGTTTTTCGTTTTCTGAGTTGGAAAGTTAGATTGCATTCAAAATGTACAGAAATACTTAATTTTGTTAAAGCTTTTTATAAAAAATGCTTCTGACCAGAGCTTTGTTTCCTTGTCATTAATGTTGAACACCACCAGAGGGGCTCTCACCTGAAAGGTCTCTGCTTCATGTGTCTTCAGCAGAAGATCTAGACTTTGATTGCTATATTTTCAGTTAATATTGACCTTACTGAGCTTTAGCCATATCCGCTGCCTATCATAAAAAATGTTAAGTACAGTGAACCTTTCTAAAATATACAGTAGTAAAGAGACAAACCCACCAGCATTATAGTAGCCAAATTCTTGTTTGTGGGCTGTATATATAAAATTGACTTGAAAAAGTTGCTGATTTTAGAGTACTGGCACCTTTTTCATTCCAATTCAAGCACTGTGTAAACGTTCCCTAAATCTACTAATTTAGGGATAATCCACTGACATACTTTAACACACATGTTAATTTGAATCAGATGTACTGATAATATCCGCAATATAAATCTTTAAACTTCTTCTTACCTTTAAAAGTCCGTCACGAACGGTTATTATGCTGCAACTCTACCGCTCTGCTAGCCTTGGCGCTAACTTCCGGGGAACGAATGAGAGGCTCCACGATCCGCCATTGCTGTAAAAAAGTGGTCCATTGGAGTGAACGGAGATGTCATAACTCTTCTATTATACGGCTCTGCTTGGAACGTATCTAGATATCCCTGCCCTAATGACAAAGTAACTGGTAACTGAATATGTGTCGCCGTTTGATGTCTATGTCTGGAACGCTGCGTAAAAAGGAGGGTTTCTGCCCCGTTACTTCTGCGCTGTTTTTCATGTCCCAGTTTCGGCCCAACTGTATACAGTTACATCGACCGGACTTCTTTCTGAAGATGTGAGCGTCCTTAACAACGGTCAATAAGTCCTTGACAGCGGTCTGTCTGTTCGGTATTAACAACGTGTCACGTGTTCTGAATTGACCAATCAGAATCGAGTATTCAACTAAGCCATGTAATAATGGGATTGATGTAACAGTAAGACAGAGAATGTAAGTGTGCACCCACATGCACTGTTTTTGTTTTTATAATGCTGTTGTAAATGTTGTCTGCTGTGTTCAGACTATGGTTCAGACTCAAGTCATTTTAGTAATGCCACATTCAGGACGTCCTTTTTTTAACAGAAGACCGTAGCTAGAAGCTGCAGCTAGACTGCAGAAGCATTCGTTTTTTGTTTTTGAGGATGGAACAATTTCACACACAGATATAGGGAGGCTAGACCTAAACAATTGATTTATTATGGTTTATAATTGAATGTCAAGACGAAGAAGAAAAGATGGCTGAACTGTTCAGTGTCAATCAGTGCTTAAGTCTCAGCAAAACTCACAACATTTCTGGAGCCTTGTAGAAAACTATAAGAACATTCACCAAGCAGCACTGAACATTTCTGCTTTATTTGGTTCTGTTCTACATACTTTTGGGAAGCAGCTTTTTCTGACATGAATGTCATGAAATCTAAATACAGAACAAGACTGACTGAGGAACATTTAAATGACTAATAGCGGGAACCTAAGTGGGTCCAGCATACACCTGTCTGGTGGACTCCATGCAGAGCCAGTCCTCTCACTAACTGTAAAAAAAAGAGTGAATGCACTTATTTTACACATATGCCATGATGCTTGTAAGGCGGTGATTAAGGCGATGTATTTACTATGTGGGCCATAATAAGAAGTGAAAACATTTTTTTCTTTTTCTCTTGGACATTTATGTGAATTTTCAGTGAAGTACTTATTATGTGGGTCATAATAATATGTGAGAAATTGTCGTTTTCTTGGACTTTGATGTGAAATTAAGATTGTTGATAAGCTTTGGGTATTGCAATTTTACACGTGTACAAAAGTAGCTTAATTCAACTGATGAGTGCTATGTGAATAAATGTAAGCGATGTGATGCAAGTAGCTCTTGGCCACTTTCATTTAGCTCTTTAAGAGAAAAGGTTGGAGACCCCTAGTGTAGACTAACCAATTGAGATTTGTTTGCAAATTACGTATGTCAATTAAATCTCCCTACTTTGTATGTAATTTGTATTTATGTCATATATTATTTGTATGATTAGATGTAGGTCTACATATATAATAATAATAATAAAGCATTTTATTTATATAGCGCTTTTCACAACTCAAAGACGCTTTACAGTACGAGTGAGGGTAGACAAATAAAGACAGGCAAACAAGTAAGTAGCCTATTGTAAAATAAAAAATAAATAAAAAGGCAGTCAAGAGGAAGTTGATTGAGAGGGGGGGGGGGGCTTAGACAGAGTTGAAAATATGTGTTTTGAGGCGGGACTGAAAGACTGTGTGGGACTCAGGCCCCGGCCACACGAGGACGAAAACGGTCGTTTGCGTTACCGTTTTGTGTCATATAGACCGTTCGGCCACACGAGGATGACCGAATATGGCACTTAACGACTGCGGAAACGATAACGGGTCCCAAGGTGGATAGAACGGCATACGCAACGCTCTGGGGGGTCCAACGGCTGCGTGTGTACGCCCTATATGATCATTTTCTGATAATGATGAGGCAATAGCCCCGCCTCTCCCCACCTCTGCTGCTCACCCCCGCGTCAAAGTAAACTGCACACTGAATTCAGATTATTTATCTTTCTCTCGTCTTGGGCAGCCAATGACGTCAGGGCTACTGCTTAGCTTATTTAGGCCTACATATTACACGCACAGTTGAAAACACTCACAGGCAGATTAATGAGCAGACAGAAACAGCAACCATATCAACTAGTTATAAATATGTTTATTTTTACTGTCGGCCGGGTCACTCATTACTGGATCAGCTGCTGCATGAGACAGACACTGACGCTGTCAGAAGAGAGGGAGGAAAAAGAGAGGCTCCGTGTATTTTATTATTATATTATATAGAGTCGTTATTCATTTGTTTTAAAGCTCAATAAATAACAAAGAAGACCTTTGACCGGCACTTTTATAATTTTGTCCGGAAGATTTAAACTTTAATACACGTTGACTGGCAAAAAACTCTGCCCGGTTCCCTCGGCCCCCACCGCGGAGAATAAACAGAAGGGCAACCATGACAACCATGCTTCTTCGCTGCTTTTGTGGAGGATGCTACAGCGCCACGTACAGGCTCGGCATATGTAGGCCTACTGCAGCTTCTTCAGCGGTTGGAGCTAAACGGAGCTGTCTCGTGTGGACAGAAACTTTCCGGTGTCTATTGCGTGTGGACGGAAGCCTTTTTTGCAATTGCGATTGCGTATGCGTTTTACCGTTATCGTCCTCGTGTGGCCGGGGCCTGAGAAGGCTCTGTCCCCAAAGCTGCAGAGTGTGGATGTGGGAATGGATAGGAGTCCGGCTGCGGTGGATCTGAGAGACCGTGGGGGTTGATAAGGAGTGAGAAGGTTTGTGAGATAAGGGGGGGCCAGATGGTGGAGTGCTTTGTAGGTGAGGACCAGAATGTCGTAGTTGATGCGATGGGAGACAGGAAGCCAGTGGAGGTCTTTGAGGATTGGGGTGATGTGATGCCATGATTTGGTATGCGTGAGGAGACGCGCAGCTGCATTTTGAACCCGTTGGAGTCTGTTGAGGGATGTAGTGCTGTCTGATGCCGTAAAGAAGTGAGTTACTGTTGCAGTAGTCAAGGCGGGAGGAAATGAAGGCATGGATTGTAGTCGTTCGGCTGCGGGGCGGGTGAGAGAGGGTAGGATTTTTGCAATATTGCGGAGGTGGAAAAATGAGGTGGTGATATATGGTGCAATTCCCCAAATCACAAAAGTGCAATGTTTTTCTTATATTTTAAGGAGTGCTATGGATAATCCACTTGATAAAGAACCAATAGAGCAATTTAAAGAATTGCTGCAAACCAATGGAACTGCCGCAACAACTGAAAAGATGAATGCATATTTGGAAGAGCAGGATACAATTCCACTAAACATCGGCATCACAGGAGAGTGTGGCCCTGGTAAATCCACCTTTGTTAACGCCTTTAGAGGCTTAGACAAGAAGGATAAGACATGTGGAATGAAGAACAAAAGGATAGTGAGTTAAACGAAGAAATGTTTCTCACAAAGATCAGGGAAAACTGCATTCAAGGTAAGTGTTATGTCAGGGGCGACATAACAAATTGCTATAAATAAGTTACATAATACTGGATGAGCCTACTAACCCTTGTCTGTCTTTGTAATGCAGGTCTTGAAAAACAAGGTGTTGAGTCTCCAAAGGTCTTTCTGGTGTCCTATCATCTCCAGCTGTATGACTTCCGTCTGTTACAGGAGACCCTAGAGAGAGAGCTTCCTGCACACAAAATAGATACTCTGCTGTTAGCCTCGCCCATTGCCAATCTTGAGATCATCACCAAAAAGAAAGAGGCTCTCCAGTCAAAAATAAAGTTCCTTGCTGCTGCATCTGCATTCGGAGCAGCTGTACCATTTCCTGGGCTCTCTGTTGCTGTCGATATAACCATGGTTACTAATGCCATATATGAGTACAAACATACTTTTAGCCTTGATAGGAAGTCACTGCAGAGTATTTCTGATAGTGCAGGTGTGCCTTTGGATGATCTAATGGCAGAGATGAAATCACCACTGGCTTTAAAAGAAATAAGCGAAGATGCTATCTTTTTCATGCTGTCTGTGTCTTGGTTTCACATTGCTTTAATGGCAGCAGAGGAAGGGGCCAGATTTATTCCATTATTTGGATTATCAGCAGCAGCGGCCCTCTCTTTTACCTCAACCTGCTCTCAATACTTTCCTGAACATTCTCACTGAGGATGCTCAGAGGGTATTCAGAAAGGCCCTGGGCTTAGTGTGATATTGTAAAGGGATTGGCAAAGGCATATAATGTCAAGTATAAAACTTCAGTGTAAAAAATAGATTATTTTTTGAGTATATTGCATTGTATTTTATTTACTTGAAATATATATACTGTAAATCATAGACTTGTATTTGAGCTACACATTGCATCATACTCTCAATCAAATGGCTTCTAACAAGATGTTGTATTCTCTTATTAATGCTGGTATTAATGAAAAAGTCCTCGTGACTTTAAATCAAACATGTATAATAAAGGAAAGAGAGTTAACCTATATGTATAACGAACATAAGTATTTTTGTGATTCATTGCTAATTGGAAACTTTTTTCTAAACATAGTTTGGTAATCTATTTTACACCTTGTACAATTGTGATGCTTCCAGCATTGGGGACTTGATCAGCAGAAGGTATGTCAGAGCCAATCTTCGTAATAACTAGCAAACTAAAGATCATGTACTACATCCACTGCACACATAATCTGAAATAACAACTCATATTTCTCGCATCAAATTACATCAAAACGCATTTTAATGGCCAAACTAACTTTAAAATAGGCATTTTCCACCGAGAATAAAACGAAGTTCGGCCATGTTTTTTTTTTCTGCAGGGAGAAATTTTGAAGATCACGTGAAGTCAAACAGAGCACATGGTGTAGTCCAAACGATAGCTGGGGATTCTGGGTAGTGTAGTGTCTTCTGCCATCCTTTACTCCGAAAAAATATTTGTTTCTCCGAATCGAAGGGGGAAAATACAAAAGCATTGCACACAATTTAAACCAATCAATGTTGTGTAATTAACAAGGATAATCTGGTGTTCTTTAGTCGATGAGTAGTGCAGATATCACTGTAAAATCAATCGACAGTAAGAGGAATACTTACTTCCGGGTGTACAATTCTCCGTTATCCAATGAGAATGGACGCTCACATTATCTTTAAGGGCAGCCGACACAAACGAATGCCGTGCTTCCATGAGCGTCCATAGAAGCATATGGACATCACGGAAAGCTGAAAATGGACGCTAAGGGCCCCCCTCTTGCGTTGAAAATGGACGCTAAGGCCCCCCCTTGCGTTGGAAAAAGCCGACACAGGACTTGACATAACGTCAACATAGGCCGACCTGGGAGTGAGGATGTGTTGTTTGAGCAGCTATAAATAGCATGTGTGCCGATTGAATTTTCGTTTACGGCCATACCACCCTGAACACGCCCGATCGGACTGTAGAATGGACCGGACTGTAGACTGGACCGGACTGTAGAATGGACCGGACTGTAGACTGGACCGGACTGTAGAATGGACCGGACTGTAGAATGGACCGGACTGTAGACTGGACCGGACTGTAGACTGGACCGGACTGTAGACTGGACCGGACTGTAGAATGGACCGGACTGTAGAATGGACCGGACTGTAGAATGGACCGACTGTAGACTGGACCGGACTGTAGAATGGACCGGACTGTAGAATGGACCGGACTGTAGAATGGACCGGACTGTAGACTGGACCGGACTGTAGAATGGACCGGACTGTAGAATGGACCGGACTGTAGACTGGACCGGACTGTAGAATGGACCGGACTGTAGACTGGACCGGACTGTAGAATGGACCGGACTGTAGACTGGACCGGACTGTAGAATGGACCGGACTGTAGAATGGACCGGACTGTAGAATGGACCGGACTGTAGAATGGACCGGACTGTAGAATGGACCGGACTGTAGAATGGACCGGACTGTAGAATGGACCGGACTGTAGAATGGACCGGACTGTAGACTGGATCAGACTATAGACTGGACCGGAATGTAGCCGGGCTCGGTCTATGTGCTGGATGGAAAGTATTTTGTGTCAATGAGCTTTTGCAGAAAGAAATTCAAATAAATCCTTTATTTATAAAAAAAAAAAAAAAAAAAAAAACACGCCCGATCTCGTCCGATCTCGGAAGCTAAGCAGGGTCGGGCCGGGTCAGTACTTGGATGGGAGACCGCCTGGGAATACCCGGTGCCGTAAGCTTTTACTTTATTCCTTTGTCAGCACACGGCGCTGCCCTTTCAATTGACACAGCTGTACACAGACTGAGGAGGACAATGCGCAGTTAACTATTGCTCTAATAGACCATTTGCTCAAATATTCATATTTTAACAACTATTTCAATGTCAAACTAAAAAAGGACCACTGTCAATCAACAGGGTGTAGGGGGCGGCTTCGGAGAGAAGCAGTGCCGTGAGTGGCTCTGTCCTTTGTGATGCTGTGACTTAGCTCCAATCTCACAATGGAAATGGAATATCACCAGTGGCGTTTTTACATGTACAAAAGTGGTGGGGCACACAAAACTTAGATGTCTATATATAAGCTTCTGCAGTGAGGTTCATGGCTGGTGAGGCTCTGACACTTCAGGTTTACAAATATTATATTTTGACCTAAATCAAAATATAATATTATTTTCAAAAGCTTTTTTTGTCTGATGCTTCAATTAATTTTAAACAGACAGTTCAACAAAAGGATACCCAAAAATGTAATTTTATCATTTAAATATTGAATTGTTCTCTCTTAGTAAGATCCCATTTTCAATCAAATTGCAGTCTTACCTTGACATGAAGATGAAGTCCATTTGCCTATCCTTCTGGACAAAAATCTCTATTACTTTTTTGTAAAAGTCCTCCTTATGTTCTTGTAGTTTCAAAAGTCTATCATAAATCTGATCTAATCAATAGATTTATGATTCGAAAATTATAAAAGTAGGGTAGACATGTGGATATTATCCGGCTGAACAAAACGTGCATTTATCTAACAGGTTTGTTTCCCACAGATCTTATTTGGAGCTATTTTCTAAAATCCTATGGAGAAATATCATTGCTTTTTTGTGGAGGGAAGCCATGCGCAGTTTATTTCTGGGTTTTAGGACGCCTCACTGCAGCTCTCTCTCCTCCTCTTCACACACCACCCTTTTCGCGGCACACGTACTTACAGCCAATCAGCTCTGAATGATGTGAGATGACGTATGGTGGGGATGGCAGCACTATGCCCCTATGGTCATTATTTTTTTGCCACACACATTAAATAGGACAATACTCTGAGCATGCGCAGTGTAGTTTTTACAGTCACCATTGACTTAAACAGGGAGAGGGAGGGGCAGGATCGGGTTTTGTCCCACATGGCTCTAAACAGCTCAATAGGCACACACTGTAGACACTAATTAGAAGAACACAGACTAAAACAGCAATGTACAGACGAATCAGATGATTAAACATGATCTTAAAATATATTTTATATATTTTTTAATTTATTTTTTGCATTTTTTTGTAATCATTACTTTTAATACTTTCTGCTGACACTAGGTGGGGCTGTGCCGCACCTGCCCCTAATGACCAGTCGCCACTGAATATCACCATTGGATTTATAGCTGCTTAAACACCGCTGATAACGCAGCCTTCTTCCACAGGTAAAATCCAATGTATCCTCTTTTACTCAAGCTTGGAGCCTAAACTACAGGCAAGAGAAAGCCATGAGAAAGATTTGAAATATGATCATTTCAAGTACAGACAAGTTTAAAAAAAGTACAACCAAAATCAATACACTGAGCAAAAGCGCCCTAGAAAGGGATGAAAAGTCCTTAGCTTAGTTCCCCCTTTCAGAAGAGACCACGGTTTGGGCGGATGTTACTTAAATGGCAGCCGATTCCAGCACTTTGCAACAAGAAAAAAGCTTGAATTGAACTTTCAGCCAAACACCAAACAAGCGTTCACAGCAAGACTGAGACGCCGTATTTGATATGAATGCATTGTTGATAAAAGTCATGATTGAAGAGCACCACTTTTTGTGTTTTGCAAAATGTCCACGCAATGTGCCAGCAAACATGGAGCTCCAAACAGGTGATTTCCAGGAGTAAAAGAGGATCCATTGTATTTGAGCTGTACGTGAGAAGGTGGAGGGTTATCAGCGGCGGCGTTTGAGCAGCTATAAATAGCATGTGTGCCGATTGAATTTTCGTTTACGGCCATACCACCCTGAACACGCCCGATCTCGTCCGATCTCGGAAGCTAAGCAGGGTCGGGCCGGGTCAGTACTTGGATGGGAGACCGCCTGGGAATACCCGGTGCCGTAAGCTTTTACTTTATTCCTTTGTCAGCACACGGCGCTGCCCTTTCAATTGACACAGCTGTACACAGACTGAGGAGGACAATGCGCAGTTAACTATTGCTCTAATAGACCATTTGCTCAAATATTCATATTTTAACAACTATTTCAATGTCAAACTAAAAAAGGACCACTGTCAATCAACAGGGTGTAGGGGGCGGCTTCGGAGAGAAGCAGTGCCGTGAGTGGCTCTGTCCTTTGTGATGCTGTGACTTAGCTCCAATCTCACAATGGAAATGGAATATCACCAGTGGCGTTTTTATATGTACAAAAGTGGTGGGGCACACAAAACTTAGATGTCTATATATAAGCTTCTGCAGTGAGGTTCATGGCTGGTGAGGCTCTGACTCTTCAGGTTTACAAATATTATATTTTGACCTAAATCAAAATATAATATTATTTTCAAAAGCTTTTTTTGTCTGATGCTTCAATTAATTTTAAACAGACAGTTCAACAAAAGGATACCCAAAAATGTAATTTTATCATTTAAATATTGAATTGTTCTCTCTTAGTAAGATCCCATTTTCAATCAAATTGCAGTCTTACCTTGACATGAAGATGAAGTCCATTTGCCTATCCTTCTGGACAAAAATCTCTATTACTTTTTTGTAAAAGTCCTCCTTATGTTCTTGTAGTTTCAAAAGTCTATCATAAATCTGATCTAATCAATAGATTTATGATTCGAAAATTATAAAAGTAGGGTAGACATGTGGATATTATCCGGCTGAACAAAACGTGCATTTATCTAACAGGTTTGTTTCCCACAGATCTTATTTGGAGCTATTTTCTAAAATCCTATGGAGAAATATCATTGCTTTTTTGTGGAGGGAAGCCATGCGCAGTTTATTTCTGGGTTTTAGGACGCCTCACTGCAGCTCTCTCTCCTCCTCTTCACACACCACCCTTTTCGCGGCACACGTACTTACAGCCAATCAGCTCTGAATTATGTGAGATGACGTATGGTGGGGATGGCAGCACTATGCCCCTATGGTCATTATTTTTTTGCCACACACATTAAATAGGACAATACTCTGAGCATGCGCAGTGTAGTTTTTACAGTCACCATTGACTTAAACAGGGAGAGGGAGGGGCAGGATCGGGTTTTGTCCCACATGGCTCTAAACAGCTCAATAGGCACACACTGTAGACACTAATTAGAAGAACACAGACTAAAACAGCAATGTACAGACGAATCAGATGATTAAACATGATCTTAAAATATATTTTTTAATTTATTTTTTGCATTTTTTTGTAATCATTACTTTTAATACTTTCTGCTGACACTAGGTGGGGCTGTGCCGCACCTGCCCCTAATGACCAGTCGCCACTGAATATCACCATTGGATTTATAGCTGCTTAAACACCGCTGATAACGCAGCCTTCTTCCACAGGTAAAATCCAATGTATCCTCTTTTACTCAAGCTTGGAGCCTAAACTACAGGCAAGAGAAAGCCATGAGAAAGATTTGAAATATGATCATTTCAAGTACAGACAAGTTTAAAAAAAGTACAACCAAAATCAATACACTGAGCAAAAGCGCCCTAGAAAGGGATGAAAAGTCCTTAGCTTAGTTCCCCCTTTCAGAAGAGACCACGGTTTGGGCGGATGTTACTTAAATGGCAGCCGATTCCAGCACTTTGCAACAAGAAAAAAGCTTGAATTGAACTTTCAGCCAAACACCAAACAAGCGTTCACAGCAAGACTGAGACGCCGTATTTGATATGAATGCATTGTTGATAAAAGTCATGATTGAAGAGCACCACTTTTTGTGTTTTGCAAAATGTCCACGCAATGTGCCGGCAAACATGGAGCTCCAAACAGGTGATTTCCAGGAGTAAAGAGGATCCATTGTATTTGAGCTGTACGTGAGAAGGTGGAGGGTTATCAGCGGCGGCGTTTGAGCAGCTATAAATAGCATGTGTGCCGATTGAATTTTCGTTTACGGCCATACCACCCTGAACACGCCCGATCTCGTCCGATCTCGGAAGCTAAGCAGGGTCGGGCCGGGTCAGTACTTGGATGGGAGACCGCCTGGGAATACCCGGTGCCGTAAGCTTTTACTTTATTCCTTTGTCAGCACACGGCGCTGCCCTTTCAATTGACACAGCTGTACACAGACTGAGGAGGACAATGCGCAGTTAACTATTGCTCTAATAGACCATTTGCTCAAATATTCATATTTTAACAACTATTTCAATGTCAAACTAAAAAAGGACCACTGTCAATCAACAGGGTGTAGGGGGCGGCTTCGGAGAGAAGCAGTGCCGTGAGTGGCTCTGTCCTTTGTGATGCTGTGACTTAGCTCCAATCTCACAATGGAAATGGAATATCACCAGTGGCGTTTTTACATGTACAAAAGTGGTGGGGCACACAAAACTTAGATGTCTATATATAAGCTTCTGCAGTGAGGTTCATGGCTGGTGAGGCTCTGACTCTTCAGGTTTACAAATATTATATTTTGACCTAAATCAAAATATAATATTATTTTCAAAAGCTTTTTTTGTCTGATGCTTCAATTAATTTTAAACAGACAGTTCAACAAAAGGATACCCAAAAATGTAATTTTATCATTTAAATATTGAATTGTTCTCTCTTAGTAAGATCCCATTTTCAATCAAATTGCAGTCTTACCTTGACATGAAGATGAAGTCCATTTGCCTATCCTTCTGGACAAAAATCTCTATTACTTTTTTGTAAAAGTCCTCCTTATGTTCTTGTAGTTTCAAAAGTCTATCATAAATCTGATCTAATCAATAGATTTATGATTCGAAAATTATAAAAGTAGGGTAGACATGTGGATATTATCCGGCTGAACAAAACGTGCATTTATCTAACAGGTTTGTTTCCCACAGATCTTATTTGGAGCTATTTTCTAAAATCCTATGGAGAAATATCATTGCTTTTTTGTGGAGGGAAGCCATGCGCAGTTTATTTCTGGGTTTTAGGACGCCTCACTGCAGCTCTCTCTCCTCCTCTTCACACACCACACTTTTCGCGGCACACGTACTTACAGCCAATCAGCTCTGAATGATGTGAGATGACGTATGGTGGGGATGGCAGCACTATGCCCCTATGGTCATTATTTGTTTGCCACACACATTAAATAGGACAATACTCTGAGCATGCGCAGTGTAGTTTTTACAGTCACCATTGACTTAAACAGGGAGAGGGAGGGGCAGGATCGGGTTTTGTCCCACATGGCTCAAAACAGCTCAATAGGCACACACTGTAGACACTAATTAGAAGAACACAGACTAAAACAGCAATGTACAGACGAATCAGATGATTAAACATGATCTTAAAATATATTTTATATATTTTTTAATTTATTTTTTGCATTTTTTTGTAATCATTACTTTTAATACTTTCTGCTGACACTAGGTGGGGCTGTGCCGCACCTGCCCCTAATGACCAGTCGCCACTGAATATCACCATTGGATTTATAGCTGCTTAAACACCGCTGATAACGCAGCCTTCTTCCACAGGTAAAATCCAATGTATCCTCTTTTACTCAAGCTTGGAGCCTAAACTACGGGCAAGAGAAAGCCATGAGAAAGATTTGAAATATGATCATTTCAAGTACAGACAAGTTAAAAAAAGTACAACCAAAATCAATACACTGAGCAAAAGCGCCCAGAAAGGGATGAAAAGTCCTTAGCTTAGTTCCCCCTTTCAGAAGAGACCACGGTTTGGGCGGATGTTACTTAAATGGCAGCCGATTCCAGCACTTTGCAACAAGAAAAAAGCTTGAATTGAACTTTCAGCCAAACACCAAACAAGCGTTCACAGCAAGACTGAGACGCCGTATTTGATATGAATGCATTGTTGATAAAAGTCATGATTAAAGAGACCAACTTTTGTGTTTTGGGCAAATTCCACGCAGTATGTGCCACAAACAGATCCATGGTGCTAGAGGGGTCCTGTAGGACAGAACAGGTGATTTGGCGGCTAGAAAACAAGATATTTCCAGTCTGGGATAAATGTAGGGATAGACGGATCGAGCTCCAGTATGAAAGGGTCACGAGGCATAGGAAACCTGACCTTTAAAGACGGAGCTCAATTGAGAGGAACATTATGTATGAACGGCTGATTAGAGCAAACTGGTTTATGTGTTGAACGTTCTGGAGGTTCCTGAGAGGGTACTGAAAGAAATAACAAAAAAGTAACTGAGTTCTTATGGGATGGGAGGGGAGTGAAGATAGCAAAGGAAGTCTTGGAGAATGGTTACAAAGATGGGGGATTGAAGCTAATTAACTTAGACAGGAAGATAAAAGCAAGTAGGGTCAAGAGGATGATAGGATACCTGAGCATTAACAATGACCACCTATGGAAGGTCTTTCTTGGGGATGCGCTGAGCAAGTGTGGAGGGTGTGGTGACAGTGTGATTTTCATGAAGATGGGGAAAGGGAGAATGAACGGCATGAGTGAGTTTCAAAAGGAGGTTTTGAGTGCATGGGGTGAGTTTTTGCTAAATGTGAGGTACGAGTGCGTGAATGTGAGGCAAGTGTGGAACCAGCCTATCTTCCTAAATCCTAGGATTAAGGGTGAGAAAGGGTTAATTTTCAATTTGCCAATGTGGAGGGCGGGCTTCAGAACAGTGAAGGATCTGGTCTACGAGTATGTCCCTGGGTTCATGAGGTCGCAGGTCATCGTGGACGAGGTGAGGGAAAGGGATTTAGTGATGGGATTGAGGACAGCTGAGAACGTGATGGATAGCATAAAGGAAGGGATGCCGGATGAATGGAGAAGGAGGATTGAGTGGGAACAGGCGGGAAGCGATGAGAGCAGGGTTGAACTATATGTAGGAACGGGGGAAAAAACAATCACCCTGGGGAAAATAACAACGAAAGGCATTTATGACATGATGAGAAAAGACTGTGTAAGGAGACCAGCCGCTGAGAAAGTGTGGGAGAAAGTCGTGTGTGAGATGGATGTGAGGAAAATGTGGGTGAACTTAAGGGTGAAGGGAAATAGCCCCGAATGTGAACATTTTGACTTCTTATTACGACACAATAGAGTGTTTAATAACTTAATTGTGAGCATGTTTGATAAAGAGGTAAAGAGGGAATGTGATGTGTGTAAAGTGGGTGTAGAGAACTGTATGCATGAGTTTGTGGAATGCAGTGAATTGAGGGGATTCTTTGAAAGAATGAAAGACATGTTGTACAGGTGTTGGGATGAAAAGGAAATAAAGACGAGGGACTGGAAGGAACTGTGGTTATTTGGATGGAGGGGGAGAATGTGTGGATACAATGTTAACCTGCTGAACCTTGTTTTAAGCCATGCCAGATATGCTGTAAAGCTAAGAAGGAATGTGGCTCATTTTGAGGGGAAAATCGTCAGTGTCTGGGACCTGATGGTGGGGACAATAAAGAGAGACATCAGACTTTTGTACATATATATGAGAAAAGAAGAGTTTATAGAGGAATATGTGGAAGGATGTTCATTGATCGAAGAGGAGGAGGGGAAGTTACATTTTTACTTTGTGATGCAATAAAAAATGTTTTTGTTTTTTGATGATGCTGGATCCTTGTAAAAGGGGATCCTTGTTGTAAAAAGAAAATGTGATAAACTGTAAATATGTGAATTTTGATAATAAAAGATAAAAAAAAAAAAACACGCCCGATCTCGTCCGATCTCGGAAGCTAAGCAGGGTCGGGCCGGGTCAGTACTTGGATGGGAGACCGCCTGGGAATACCCGGTGCCGTAAGCTTTTACTTTATTCCTTTGTCAGCACACGGCGCTGCCCTTTCAATTGACACAGCTGTACACAGACTGAGGAGGACAATGCGCAGTTAACTATTGCTCTAATAGACCATTTGCTCAAATATTCATATTTTAACAACTATTTCAATGTCAAACTAAAAAAGGACCACTGTCAATCAACAGGGTGTAGGGGGCGGCTTCGGAGAGAAGCAGTGCCGTGAGTGGCTCTGTCCTTTGTGATGCTGTGACTTAGCTCCAATCTCACAATGGAAATGGAATATCACCAGTGGCGTTTTTATATGTACAAAAGTGGTGGGGCCACACAAAACTTAGATGTCTATATATAAGCTTCTGCAGTGAGGTTCATGGCTGGTGAGGCTCTGACTCTTCAGGTTTACAAATATTATATTTTGACCTAAATCAAAATATAATATTATTTTCAAAAGCTTTTTTTGTCTGATGCTTCAATTAATTTTAAACAGACAGTTCAACAAAAGGATACCCAAAAATGTAATTTTATCATTTAAATATTGAATTGTTCTCTCTTAGTAAGATCCCATTTTCAATCAAATTGCAGTCTTACCTTGACATGAAGATGAAGTCCATTTGCCTATCCTTCTGGACAAAAATCTCTATTACTTTTTTGTAAAAGTCCTCCTTATGTTCTTGTAGTTTCAAAAGTCTATCATAAATCTGATCTAATCAATAGATTTATGATTCGAAAATTATAAAAGTAGGGTAGACATGTGGATATTATCCGGCTGAACAAAACGTGCATTTATCTAACAGGTTTGTTTCCCACAGATCTTATTTGGAGCTATTTTCTAAAATCCTATGGAGAAATATCATTGCTTTTTTGTGGAGGGAAGCCATGCGCAGTTTATTTCCGGGTTTGAGGACGCCTCACTGCAGCTCTCTCTCCTCCTCTTCACACACCACACTTTTCGCGGCACACGTACTTACAGCCAATCAGCTCTGAATGATGTGAGATGACGTATGGTGGGGATGGCAGCACTATGCCCATTATTTTTTGCCACACACATTAAATAGGACAATACTCTGAGCATGCGCAGTGTAGTTTTTACAGTCACCATTGACTTAAACAGGGAGAGGGAGGGGCAGGATCGGGTTTTGTCCCACATGGCTCTAAACAGCTCAATAGGCACACACTGTAGACACTAATTAGAAGAACACAGACTAAAACAGCAATGTACAGACGAATCAGATGATTAAACATGATCTTAAAATATATTTAATATATTTTTTAATTTATTTTTTGCATTTTTTTGTAATCATTACTTTTAATACTTTCTGCTGACACTAGGTGGGGCTGTGCCGCACCTGCCCCTAATGACCAGTCGCCACTGAATATCACCATTGGATTTATAGCTGCTTAAACACCGCTGATAACGCAGCCTTCTTCCACAGGTAAAATCCAATGTATCCTCTTTTACTCAAGCTTGGAGCCTAAACTACGGGCAAGAGAAAGCCATGAGAAAGATTTGAAATATGATCATTTCAAGTACAGACAAGTTTAAAAAAAGTACAACCAAAATCAATACACTGAGCAAAAGCGCCCAGAAAGGGATGAAAAGTCCTTAGCTTAGTTCCCCCTTTCAGAAGAGACCACGGTTTGGGCGGATGTTACTTAAATGGCAGCCGATTCCAGCACTTTGCAACAAGAAAAAAGCTTGAATTGAACTTTCAGCCAAACACCAAACAAGCGTTCACAGCAAGACTGAGACGCCGTATTTGATATGAATGCATTGTTGATAAAAGTCATGATTGAAGAGCACCACTTTTTGTGTTTTGCAAAATGTCCACGCAATGTGCCAGCAAACATGGAGCTCCAAACAGGTGATTTCCAGGAGTGAAAGAGGATCCATTGTATTTGAGCTGTACGTGAGAAGGTGGAGGGTTATCAGCGGCGGCGTTTGAGCAGCTATAAATAGCATGTGTGCCGATTGAATTTTCGTTTACGGCCATACCACCCTGAACACGCCCGATCTCGTCCGATCTCGGAAGCTAAGCAGGGTCGGGCCGGGTCAGTACTTGGATGGGAGACCGCCTGGGAATACCCGGTGCCGTAAGCTTTTACTTTATTCCTTTGTCAGCACACGGCGGCGCTGCCCTTTCAATTGACACAGCTGTACACAGACTGAGGAGGACAATGCGCAGTTAACTATTGCTCTAATAGACCATTTGCTCAAATATTCATATTTTAACAACTATTTCAATGTCAAACTAAAAAAGGACCACTGTCAATCAACAGGGTGTAGGGGGCGGCTTCGGAGAGAAGCAGTGCCGTGAGTGGCTCTGTCCTTTGTGATGCTGTGACTTAGCTCCAATCTCACAATGGAAATGGAATATCACCAGTGGCGTTTTTATATGTACAAAAGTGGTGGGCCACACAAAACTTAGATGTCTATATATAAGCTTCTGCAGTGAGGTTCATGGCTGGTGAGGCTCTGACTCTTCAGGTTTACAAATATTATATTTTGACCTAAATCAAAATATAATATTATTTTCAAAAGCTTTTTTTGTCTGATGCTTCAATTAATTTTAAACAGACAGTTCAACAAAAGGATACCCAAAAATGTAATTTTATCATTTAAATATTGAATTGTTCTCTCTTAGTAAGATCCCATTTTCAATCAAATTGCAGTCTTACCTTGACATGAAGATGAAGTCCATTTGCCTATCCTTCTGGACAAAAATCTCTATTACTTTTTTGTAAAAGTCCTCCTTATGTTCTTGTAGTTTCAAAAGTCTATCATAAATCTGATCTAATCAATAGATTTATGATTCGAAAATTATAAAAGTAGGGTAGACATGTGGATATTATCCGGCTGAACAAAACGTGCATTTATCTAACAGGTTTGTTTCCCACAGATCTTATTTGGAGCTATTTTCTAAAATCCTATGGAGAAATATCATTGCTTTTTTGTGGAGGGAAGCCATGCGCAGTTTATTTCCGGGTTTGAGGACGCCTCACTGCAGCTCTCTCTCCTCCTCTTCACACACCACACTTTTCGCGGCACACGTACTTACAGCCAATCAGCTCTGAATGATGTGAGATGACGTATGGTGGGGATGGCAGCACTATGCCCCTATGGTCATTATTTGTTTGCCACACACATTAAATAGGACAATACTCTGAGCATGCGCAGTGTAGTTTTTACAGTCACCATTGACTTAAACAGGGAGAGGGAGGGGCAGGATCGGGTTTTGTCCCACATGGCTCAAAACAGCTCAATAGGCACACACTGTAGACACTAATTAGAAGAACACAGACTAAAACAGCAATGTACAGACGAATCAGATGATTAAACATGATCTTAAAATATATTTAATATATTTTTTAATTTATTTTTTGCATTTTTTTGTAATCATTACTTTTAATACTTTCTGCTGACACTAGGTGGGGCTGTGCCGCACCTGCCCCTAATGACCAGTCGCCACTGAATATCACCATTGGATTTATAGCTGCTTAAACACCGCTGATAACGCAGCCTTCTTCCACAGGTAAAATCCAATGTATCCTCTTTTACTCAAGCTTGGAGCCTAAACTACGGGCAAGAGAAAGCCATGAGAAAGATTTGAAATATGATCATTTCAAGTACAGACAAGTTAAAAAAAAGTACAACCAAAATCAATACACTGAGCAAAAGCGCCCAGAAAGGGATGAAAAGTCCTTAGCTTAGTTCCCCCTTTCAGAAGAGACCACGGTTTGGGCGGATGTTACTTAAATGGCAGCCGATTCCAGCACTTTGCAACAAGAAAAAAGCTTGAATTGAACTTTCAGCCAAACACCAAACAAGCGTTCACAGCAAGACTGAGACGCCGTATTTGATATGAATGCATTGTTGATAAAAGTCATGATTGAAGAGCACCACTTTTTGTGTTTTGCAAAATGTCCACGCAATGTGCCAGCAAACATGGAGCTCCAAACAGGTGATTTCCAGGAGTGAAAGAGGATCCATTGTATTTGAGCTGTACGTGAGAAGGTGGAGGGTTATCAGCGGCGGCGTTTGAGCAGCTATAAATAGCATGTGTGCCGATAGAATTTTCGTTTACGGCCATACCACCCTGAACACGAAGGGAAATAGCCCCGAATGTGAACATTTTGACTTTTTATTACGACACAATAGAGTGTTTAATAACTTAATTGTGAGCATGTTTGACAAAGAGGTAAAGAGGGAATGTGATGTGTGTAAAGTGGGTGTAGAGAACTGCATGCATGAGTTTGTGGAATGCAGTGAATTGAGGGGATTCTTTGAAAGAATGAAAGACATGTTGTACAGGTGTTGGGATGAAAAGGAATAAGACGAGGGACTGGGAAGGAACTGTGGTTATTTGGATGGAGGGGGAGAATGTGTGGATACAATGTTAACCTGCTGAACCTTGTATTAAGCCATGCCAGATATGCTGTAAAGCTAAGACGGAATGTGGCTCATTTTGAGGGAAAAATCGTCAGTGTCTGGGACCTGATGGTGGGGACAATAAAGAGAGACATCAGACTTTTGTACATATATATGAGAAAAGAAGAGTTTATAGAGGAATATGTGGAAGGATGTTCATTGATCGAAGAGGAGGAGGGGAAGTTACATTTTCACTTTGTGATGCAATAAAGAATGTTTTTGTTTTTTGATGATGCTGGATCCTTGTAAAAGGGGATCCTTGTTGTAAAAAGAAAATGTGATAAACTGTAAATATGTGAATTTTGATAATAAAAGATAAAAAAAAAAAAAACACGCCCGATCTCGTCCGATCTCGGAAGCTAAGCAGGGTCGGGCCGGGTCAGTACTTGGATGGGAGACCGCCTGGGAATACCCGGTGCCGTAAGCTTTTACTTTATTCCTTTGTCAGCACACGGCGGCGCTGCCCTTTCAATTGACACAGCTGTACACAGACTGAGGAGGACAATGCGCAGTTAACTATTGCTCTAATAGACCATTTGCTCAAATATTCATATTTTAACAACTATTTCAATGTCAAACTAAAAAAGGACCACTGTCAATCAACAGGGTGTAGGGGGCGGCTTCGGAGAGAAGCAGTGCCGTGAGTGGCTCTGTCCTTTGTGATGCTGTGACTTAGCTCCAATCTCACAATGGAAATGGAATATCACCAGTGGCGTTTTTATATGTACAAAAGTGGTGGGCCACACAAAACTTAGATGTCTATATATAAGCTTCTGCAGTGAGGTTCATGGCTGGTGAGGCTCTGACTCTTCAGGTTTACAAATATTATATTTTGACCTAAATCAAAATATAATATTATTTTCAAAAGCTTTTTTTGTCTGATGCTTCAATTAATTTTAAACAGACAGTTCAACAAAAGGATACCCAAAAATGTAATTTTATCATTTAAATATTGAATTGTTCTCTCTTAGTAAGATCCCATTTTCAATCAAATTGCAGTCTTACCTTGACATGAAGATGAAGTCCATTTGCCTATCCTTCTGGACAAAAATCTCTATTACTTTTTTGTAAAAGTCCTCCTTATGTTCTTGTAGTTTCAAAAGTCTATCATAAATCTGATCTAATCAATAGATTTATGATTCGAAAATTATAAAAGTAGGGTAGACATGTGGATATTATCCGGCTGAACAAAACGTGCATTTATCTAACAGGTTTGTTTCCCACAGATCTTATTTGGAGCTATTTTCTAAAATCCTATGGAGAAATATCATTGCTTTTTTGTGGAGGGAAGCCATGCGCAGTTTATTTCTGGGTTTTAGGACGCCTCACTGCAGCTCTCTCTCCTCCTCTTCACACACCACACTTTTCGCGGCACACGTACTTACAGCCAATCAGCTCTGAATGATGTGAGATGACGTATGGTGGGGATGGCAGCACTATGCCCCTATGGTCATTATTTTTTGCCACACACATTAAATAGGACAATACTCTGAGCATGCGCAGTGTAGTTTTTACAGTCACCATTGACTTAAACAGGGAGAGGGAGGGGCAGGATCGGGTTTTGTCCCACATGGCTCAAAACAGCTCAATAGGCACACACTGTAGACACTAATTAGAAGAACACAGACTAAAACAGCAATGTACAGACGAATCAGATGATTAAACATGATCTTAAAATATATTTAATATATTTTTTAAATTTATTTTTTGCATTTTTTTGTAATCATTACTTTTAATACTTTCTGCTGACACTAGGTGGGGCTGTGCCGCACCTGCCCCTAATGACCAGTCGCCACTGAATATCACCATTGGATTTATAGCTGCTTAAACACCGCTGATAACGCAGCCTTCTTCCACAGGTAAAATCCAATGTATCCTCTTTTACTCAAGCTTGGAGCCTAAACTACAGGGCAAGAGAAAGCCATGAGAAAGATTTGAAATATGATCATTTCAAGTACAGACAAGTTAAAAAAAAGTACAACCAAAATCAATACACTGAGCAAAAGCGCCCAGAAAGGGATGAAAAGTCCTTAGCTTAGTTCCCCCTTTCAGAAGAGACCACGGTTTGGGCGGATGTTACTTAAATGGCAGCCGATTCCAGCACTTTGCAACAAGAAAAAAGCTTGAATTGAACTTTCAGCCAAACACCAAACAAGCGTTCACAGCAAGACTGAGACGCCGTATTTGATATGAATGCATTGTTGATAAAAGTCATGATTGAAGAGCACCACTTTTTGTGTTTTGCAAAATGTCCACGCAATGTGCCAGCAAACATGGAGCTCCAAACAGGTGATATACAGGAGTGAAAGAGGATCCATTGTATTTGAGCTGTACGTGAGAAGGTGGAGGGTTATCAGCGGCGGCGTTTGAGCAGCTATAAATAGCATGTGTGCCGATTGAATTTTCGTTTACGGCCATACCACCCTGAGTAAAAAAAGAAAGAAGAAAAACAAAATAAAAGAAAGCAATGCAGAAGAATATAAAAAGGAGGACGTTGGAAGTGAAAGCGGAAGTAATGGAGGAAGAGGAGAAACAGGAAGCGACGAAACATCGGAGCCTGATGGGAAGAGGAGTTATGCTGGGTCTAAGGAGAAAAATGAAGGAACGCCGGTGGAGGAGCAGTCTGGGAACGTGAAGGTGGAGAAGGGTCCTGATGACGGTGAACGAGTCTCCAGAGATGTGAGTGCGGAGGCGGCGAAGACGGCATTGAGGCATGAGAAACGACAGATGGACATTCTACGGGGTGAGGCTAAATTGAAATGACTTTAATAATGATGTATCTCCTTTTTCTCCTTATAATGGTGACAATATCATCATTTAATGGACATGGGCTAAAACAGACGGACAGAAGGGACAGGGCTATCATGCTGTGTGCCACTGACATTGTTTGCTTCCAAGAAACGCACTGGAATGATAGGTGTGTGGATGATGTGAAAAAGAGTTGGTTTGGTGATGTATATGTGAGTAACGGGGGTACGAATGCTAGAGGGGTGGCGATTCTAATTAAGACAGGGGTGGTGGAGAATGTGAGCAAAGTGGAAGATGATGGTGATGGAAGAATGATTGGTGTAGTGTTTGATTATATGGGAGAAACATATAAACTCATCAATATATATGCACCAAATGATGAAAGGGAGAGAAAAGGTTTTTTTGAGGGCTTAGAAGGGAAGTGTGGGGGGAACTGTATGATTGTGGGGGATTTCAATGTGTGGTGTGGGAAAATAGATGTGTCAGTGGGGATGCGCTTCAAAAGTGACTCTTCACGTGGCGCATTGAAAAAGGTTATGAGGGAGAATGGAATGAGTGATATATGGAGAGAGAGGAACGCAAATGAAAGGGTGTTTTCTAGGAAACAGGTGGTAGAAGGGGTGCTCAAGCAAAGCAGGATAGATCTATTAATTTGTAAGGCGAGCATGGGGGGGAAAATTGGGGATATTGAACACAGAACCGCTGCCATGAGTGATCACACGATTCTGTGCTTTAGTTTCACTGAGGGTTGTAGAGGGAAAGGGGGGGGGAATTTGGTGTTTGAACGGGATGCTATTAAAAGAACAGGGATATAAAACTAAAGTCAATGAATGCATTTTGAAGCAGGGTAGTAGGGAAGGAGTGGATGTGGCAGTGTGGTGGGAGGAGTTAAAAAGAGACATCAAAAAAATGAGTATAAAGTATAGCAGTGGGAGGAATAAAAGAGAGAGAGAGAGGGAGGGAAAAGTGAGGAGAGAGCTGGAGAGGGAGGCAGAGAAGATAGATGCAGAGATAGGGAGAGATATAGGAAATTACACTAGACTTAAAGATGAGATGGGTCAGATAGAAAAGGGCAAGTGCATGGGAGCAATCATAAGGAGCAGGGCGGAGTACTTAGTTGAAGGGGAGAAGAGCACTGGTTTCTTCCTGGGAATGGAGAAAAGGAAGCAAGGGAAGAATTTTATTAAGCAGATAGAAGGTAAAGGGGGAGAAACGATCACAGAGTTAGTAGGGATAGCCAGCAGGGTAGAGGAGTTCTACAAGGATTTATTTAAAGAGGAGGTGAACGATGAGAGGAGCTTGGAAATGACCATAGGCAGCATGGATAAGAGCCTGAGTACTGAGGGGAGAGACATGTGTGAGGGGGAAATAGGGAAAGGGGAGATTGAAAATGCCATAAAAGGAATAGGGAGAAATAAAAGTCCAGGGCTGGATGGTTTGACAGCAGAATTTTATATTGAGTTCAAGGACATTTTGGTGCCCATACTACATGAGCTGTTTAAGCAGCTAGAAGAGAGGGAGGAATTGCCGGCTGACCTTTCAACAGGGGTCATCAGTATTCTATATAAGAAGGGAAGTAGGGACAAATTGGAGAACTATAGGCCTTTGAGTATGCTAAACACTGATTATAAAATTCTGGCACGGGTATTATCGAACAGGTTAAAGAAAGTGATTGGGACGGTAGTGGGGTGCACACAGGCCTACAGCATACCAGGGAGGGACATCAGCGACACAGTGAGTAGTATTAGGGACACTATTGCACACATGAAGGGGGGGAAAGGTGGGATAGTTGTCAGTTTAGATCTAAACAAAGCGTTTGACAGGGTTAATCATTCATATTTATTTAAGGTTTTAGAGAGAGCAGGATTCGGGAAGGGATTTATTGGATGGATAAAGAGGATATATGCAGGGGCGGTTAGTTGTGTCAAAGTCAATGGGATCATCACAAATGTTTTCAGACTGGGGAGGTCAGTCCGGCAAGGGTGCCCTCTCTCTGCCATGCTTTATGCGCTATCAGCAGAGCCGCTTGCCACTCTGTTACAGAATAACAAGATGGTGAGAGGGATAGAAGTACCAGGAGGAGGAATGAGTCTGCTGTATCAGTATGCTGACGACACCACTTTAACAGTGAGGGACATGGTGAGCATAAAGGGGATTCTTGATAGCTTACTTGTATATGGAGGGGCGTCAGGGGCTAAGGTCAATGTGGACAAATCAGAGTACATGGTGCTAGGAGGGGTGACTGTAGGAAGAACAGATTTGGGGCTAAAAGAAAACAAGGACTATTTCACAGTGCTTGGGATAAATGTAGGGATAAAGGACAAGGAGGGCAGAGACATCCAGTATGAAAGAATCACAGAGAGCATAAGGAAAACGCTGACCTTTTGGAAAAGAAGGAAGCTCAAATTGAGAGGGAAAATTATAGTAGTGAACGGGCTGATTATGAGCAAACTGGTTTATGTGTTGAACGTTCTGGAGGTTCCTGAGAGGGTACTGAAAGAAATAGACAAAATAATAAGTGAGTTCTTATGGGATGGGAGGGGAGTGAAGATAGCAAAGGAAGTCTTGGAGAATGGTTACAAAGATGGGGGATTGAAGCTAATTAACTTAGACAGGAAGTTAAAAGCAAGTAGGGTCAAGAGGATGATAGGATACCTGAGCATTAACAATGACCAACTATGGAAGGTCTTTCTTGGGGATGCACTGAGCAAGTGTGGAGGGTGTGGTGACAGTGTGATTTATATGAAGATGGGGAAAGGGAGAATGAACGGCATGAGTGAGTTTCAAAAGGAGGTTTTGAGTGCATGGGGTGAGTTTTTGCCAAATGTGAGGTACGAGTGCGTGAATGTGAGGCAAGTGTGGAACCAGCCTATCTTCCTAAATCCTAGGATTAAGGGTGAGAAAGGGTTAATCTTCAATTTGCCAATGTGGAGAGCGGGCTTCAGAACAGTGAAGGATCTGGTCTACGAGTATGTCCCTGGGTTCATGAGGTCGCAGGTCATCGTGGACGAGGTGAGGGAAAGGGATTTAGTGATGGGATTGAGGACAGCTGAGAACGTGATGGATAGCATAAAGGAAGGGATGCCGGATGAATGGAGAAGGAGGATTGAGTGGGAACAGGCGGGAAGCGATGAGAGCAGGGTTGAACTATATGTAGGAACGGGGGAAAAAACAATCACCCTGGGGAAAATAACAACGAAAGGTATTTATGACATGATGAGAAAAGACTGTGTAAGGAGACCAGCCGCTGAGAAAGTGTGGGAGAAAGTCGTGTGTGAGATGGATGTGAGGAAAATGTGGGTGAACTTAAGGGTGAAGGGAATAGCCCCGAATGTGAACATTTTGACTTCTTATTACGACACAATAGAGTGTTTAATAACTTAATTGTGAGCATGTTTGATAAAGAGGTAAAGAGGGAATGTGATGTGTGTAAAGTGGGTGTAGAGAACTGCATGCATGAGTTTGTGGAATGCAGTGAATTGAGGGGATTCTTTGAAAGAATGAAAGACATGTTGTACAGGTGTTGGGATGAAAAGGAAATAAAGACGAGGGACTGGAAGGAACTGTGGTTATTTGGATGGAGGGGGAGAATGTGTGGATACAATGTTAACCTGCTGAACCTTGTTTTAAGCCATGCCAGATATGCTGTAAAGCTAAGACGGAATGTGGCTCATTTTGAGGGGAAAATCGTCAGTGTCTGGGACCTGATGGTGGGGACAATAAAGAGAGACATCAGACTTTTGTACATATATATGAGAAAAGAAGAGTTTATAGAGGAATATGTGGAAGGATGTTCATTGATCGAAGAGGAGGAGGGGAAGTTACATTTTCACTTTGTGATGCAATAAAGAATGTTTTTGTTTTTTGATGATGCTGGATCCTTGTAAAAGGGGATCCTTGTTGTAAAAAGAAAATGTGATAAACTGTAAATATGTGAATTTTGATAATAAACGATAAAAAAAACAAAACACGCCCGATCTCGGAAGCTAAGCAGGGTCGGGCCGGGTCAGTACTTGGATGGGAGACCGCCTGGGAATACCCGGTGCCGTAAGCTTTTACTTTATTCCTTTGTCAGCACACGGCGCTGCCCTTTCAATTGACACAGCTGTACACAGACTGAGGAGGACAATGCGCAGTTAACTATTGCTCTAATAGACCATTTGCTCAAATATTCATATTTTAACAACTATTTCAATGTCAAACTAAAAAAGGACCACTGTCAATCAACAGGGTGTAGGGGGCGGCTTCGGAGAGAAGCAGTGCCGTGAGTGGCTCTGTCCTTTGTGATGCTGTGACTTAGCTCCAATCTCACAATGGAATATCACCATTGGATTTATAGCTGCTTAAACACCGCTGATAACGCAGCCTTCTTCCACAGGTAAAATACAATGTATCCTCTTTTACTCAAGCTTGGAGCCTAAACTACGGGCAAGAGAAAGCCATGAGAAAGATTTGAAATATGATCATTTCAAGTACAGACAAGTTTAAAAAAAGTACAACCAAAATCAATACACTGAGCAAAAGCGCCCAGAAAGGGATGAAAAGTCCTTAGCTTAGTTCCCCCTTTCAGAAGAGACCACGGTTTGGGCGGATGTTACTTAAATGGCAGCCGATTCCAGCACTTTGCAACAAGAAAAAAGCTTCAATTGAACTTTCAGCCAAACACCAAACAAGCGTTCACAGCAAGACTGAGACGCCGTATTTGATATGAATGCATTGTTGATAAAAGTCATGATTGAAGAGGTGATGGGCCACTTTGTGTTTTGCAAAATGTCCACGCAATGTGCCAGCAAACATGGAGCTCCAAACAGGTGATTGACAGGAGTAAAAGAGGATCCATTGTATTTGAGCTGTACGTGAGAAGGTGGAGGGTTATCAGCAGCGGCGTTTGAGCAGCTATAAATAGCATGTGTGCCGAGTCAATTTTCATTTACGGCCATACCACCCTGAACACGCCCGATAGCGGACGTGTGTGACGGTCAATGTGTTGTTAATGATAGCGAGAAATCTAGAGGAAATCAGCTGAAATAGAGATAATTTTGAACATATCTGTGGGCAACCCCCTTCCCAAACAGCTCTGCTGGCTGGGGGGTCTCCCCATTTTTGCGGATTATGGCAGAAATGGCTGGAATGTCGGGAGAGAAATGCGTGCTTTCAGGAATGCAGCGGCCAGAGGTCAAGAAAGTAGTAACGGAAAAGGAGACTAAAACTGAAAAAAAAGCGGAAAGGAAAGTCGATAAAGGGCCGGAAAAGAAGGAAAACAAAGAGGGAAAGCATGGAGAGAAGAATACTATGGGTGGTGAAGCTCCCTAAGTTTGCTACAGATGCAGGGGTTAGGGCATTTTGCTAGGAACTGCGAGATGAGCAGATAGACGCACGGAGGAGGACGAGCCCGCTGCTGATGGTAACACGGGAGCAGAGGGAGGGGGGCAGCAGGAGGGCACGCCTAACGCAAACGAGGCACAGCGAGGAGAAGCAGAGAGAAGAGGAGGAGCCCGCATCGGATGAACACAGAGGCAGAGGAAGGAAGTCTGCTGGGGTACTCCAGCGACGAAGATGAAGTGCTGAGAAGGGAAAGACCGCATGGGGAAAGCGGAGATGTGCGGCAGAGCGGAACGGCAGAGGAGGAGGGGCCGGCTGAAGAGACGGCGAAGGCGAGTAAAAGTAAAAAAAGAAAGAAGAAAAAGAAAAGAGAAGAGTGTGGAAAGGAGGCCAATGGAAGTGAAAGCGGAGGCAATGAAGGGAGAGGAGATACAGGAAGCGACGAAGCATCGGAGATGGAGGTGAAAGAGCCAGATGGGAAGAGAAGCGACGCCGAGGCTAAGGAGGCGCCTGAAGGAGTGCCGGTTGAGGAGCAGCCTGGGTTTGTGAAGGTGGAGAAGAGTCCAGACGGTGAATGGGACTCCAGAGATGAGAGTACGAAGGCGGCGAAGACTGCATTGAGGCGTCAGAGTCGTTAGACGAGGAGTACACGGGGTGAGGCTGACTTGAAATGACAATAATGATGTTATATCTCCTTTAACTCCTTATAATGGTGACACTTTCATCATTCAATGGACATGGGCTAAAACGGACGGACAGAAGGGAGAGGGCCATCATGCTGTGTGCCACCGACATTGTTTGTTTACAAGAAACGCACTGGGATGAAAGGTGTGTGGATGATGTGAAAAAGAGTTGGATGGGTGATGTGTATGTGAGTAACGGGGGTACGAATGCTAGAGGGGTGGCGATTCTAATTAAAACAGGGGTGGGGGAAAATGTGAGAAAAGTGGAAGATGACAGTGATGGGAGAATGATTAGCGTAGTGTTTGAGTATATGGGTGAAATGTATAAGTTAATCAATATATATGCACCAAATTACGAAAGGGAGAGAAGGGTGTTTTGAGGGATTAAAAGGGAATGTGGGGGGAACTGTATGATTTTTGGTGATTTCAATGTGTGGGAGAATAGATGTGTCTGTGGGGATGCGCTTTAAAAGCGACTCTTCACGTGGTGCATTGACAAAGGTAATGAGGGAGAATGGTATGAGTGATATCTGGTTCCCATACTTTATGAGCTGTTTAAGCAGCTGGAAGAGCGGGAGGAATTGCCGGCTGACCTATCAACAGGGGTGATCAGTATTTTATATAAGAAGAGAAGTAGGAACAAATTGGAGAACTGTATAGACCCTCCCGGAAAACGCGATTATGCGATCGCATAATTTACCGCATAATCAGCAAAATGGCACGGATTTTTTAAAAGGGCATATATTTATTAAAAGGCCGCATAACCCCCGCATTTTTCCACACAAAGTTGAGGAAAAAAAGTTAACTCTTCTTGACGTGAAGTAGTGATGATAACGCGACGTCATCAGCTCGCACATCACAGAAGGTAAACAACACCGTAGAGTGAACGTGTGGAACTCACGAGAGAGAAAACACCAAGATGAACAAATCTAATCCATCTCATTTACCCACGAACATTTCTGCTAAAGACCGGGCAAAGCGGTTCCCCGATGTCTTGCACGAAAGTGGGGGGAAACTATTCTGCACCCCGTGCAACTGTGTTGGAGCATAAGAGAACATCGACGGTGACGACCCACTTTGATTCATTCAAACATTCGAAAATGCTTTCTGCTGCTGCGGACAAGAAAGCCAAACAACTCACGGTCACCGAAGCATCAACCTCCAAAACCCTTACGAGGGCTACAAGAAACGAGGTGAGAAGCCTACAAGATTGAAGCTGGTCAGATAACGAACGAGTAAATGAAAACAGAATGAGGCGGAGAAGTGTGTGTGTGTGTGTGTGAGAGAGAGTGATTAAAATAGCCCAATTGCTTTTACAATAAATAAACATTGAATGTGTTTAACTGAATAGTAAAGGGCTTTAACGTTTGTGGCAGGTTGTGTGTGAGAGAGGGTTAGAAGCTAAGAAGGGTTGGGCCGGGTCAGTACTTGGATGGGACCGCCTGGGAATACCCGGTGCCGTAATCCTACCAGAGTTGAATGACATGCTGCACCCAGCAAGCATATGAGCAGAGATTATCGCTAGAAATCGTTGCTAGTGCTGCATTAACTTTATACCCAATCCCACTAATACCTCATTCACACCAACGGTGTTTCAGGGCCGGTTCGGAGCTGGAGCTTGAAAAGCACCGGGTTTTCCTGTTCACACCGCAGCGGAGCAGCCTCTTAGCTCCGGAATCCGGTTCGTTTCAAGCACCAACATTTTTTCCAGCAAAAGCACCACATACGTCACGCTAACGTCGAGGCGGGGGCAGGGGCAGAGACAGATCAACTCCTGAACAACAACAAAAAGCCGGAGTTTTATCCAGTTGTACACAACGATTGAGAAACTTAACAAGCAGCAGTGGTCCACTGAAGAGACCAGCTACCTGCTGGGAATCTGGTCTTCCGAAGAGGTACAGAGGAAGCTAGAGCACAATCGGCCATTGTTGTTGTTGTCGGTGTCAGCTGTGAGGGGTTTCCGCGCGGTTTGGCTTTATGAAGCAGCCACGCAAGTTACGTCATGACGCAAACGATGACGCAATGACGCAGCACCAGTCGGACTCTGGGCGGTGTGAAAAGAGCCGGAGCTAAACCGAAGAACCGGTTCTGAACCTGAAAAGCTCTAGCACGGAGCTTGAACCGGTGTTGCGTTGGTGTGAATGAGGTATAACAGATACAGTGAACCCATTAGTTGCTAGATCTTTGAGATCATCAAGCATTGATTTCAATATGACATCCCAACCACATTGTGTTATACATATGAATAACGCACAAGTAAAGCTAAATGAATATTCTTCAATTGAGACAGATAGCACCCGTCCATATTACCGATTGAATAATTAAAGGCACACAATTTGTGTTTGTTACGTTTAGAACCTAAAGGGTTCACTATAGGGCTGAACGATTAATCGATTTTAAATGATGCGATTATCTAATCGCAAAGCCTGCGATTGTTTGTGTCGAGTTCTCACACCAATCAGAAGTGCTGTGCTCCACATGTACCAGCCATTGTTAACCAATCAGAAGTGGCCCATGATAGAAGGTGATAGACAGATTGATCCAATCACCTGCCAAGTATTTTTGAAAGTGCCTGCCCTTTCCAAATGGCTTCCAATGGAGCTCTCCTAGATGGTTTCTGAGTCAGGTTAGTGATGCTCCATCACATGTTTCTATTACAGGGTGAATCTTAAACTGAAGCTTGACTTTAAAGCAACCCAACGGAAGTTTCATGAAAGTTTAGTTCTTTCACTCGTAGCTCGGGCTGCAGGGGTGCTAGAGACGGGAGCATGTTGATACGACCTTCCTAGCCGGAGATATGGACGCATTTAACAATAAACTTCTGTTGGGTCGCTTAAAAACAAATATCGCAAATCGAATCGCAATATTTGTCAGAAAAATCGCGATTAGATTTCCCCCCAAAATCGTGCAGCCCTATTTCACTACTTCAAACTCATCCTCATAAAAATGTAGTCGTAAGGAAATCGGATGATGCATAAAGAATAGGTGCTTTGCAAAGTAGACCATCGGAATAATAATAAATTGTATTTCTATAGCGCTTTTCTTGAACCCAAAGACGCTTTACATTTGGGAGGGAGGGTAGACAAACAAAACAAAAACAAAAAACAGAAAAGCAGTCAGGAGGAAGTTGGTTGAGAGAGGGGGGGGGCTTATGGATACAGAGTTGAAGAGGTGGGTTTTGAGGTGGGACAGGAATAGTCACTTAAAACACCTTCCTTTTTGTTGGTTATTGTAAGACTGTATTTCTTCCCAAACATCCTCGTGCGAGCAATATTTACGCAGCACTTGACTAAGAGGGACATAGGAGTAGCTGCCCAGTTTGTGTCCTGAAGAATCTCTTAAAGTGTACTGAACAGGTTCAGTCATACCGAGTTTTGACTTGCAATGCTCTTTCAGCTTGTATTTAGACCTAATCACATTTGATGCTTCTTCAAAAAAATCCTTAGATTGTAAAACATTCTGAATTTCAGGGTTTTCTGACATGTTGAAGCCACTTTTGTTTAAGTGGCAGGCTATGAATGCATCAGTTTTCCTTAAAAAAAGAAAAGAAAAAAAAAATCATGCTCTTCGTCATCAGAGGACAAAATGGAGTGCTTTTGTATTCTGTACATGTGTCTTCTGAAAGACTCGTATTTTGAAGACAATCATTCAATCCACAAGTTATGTTAAAATTAGACTCATGAGCATGTATAAGTCCAACATGCTGTACTAATTCCATTAGTGTGAATGTTCTTCGAGAGCACTTGGTACATTGATGTTGGCGAGGCATTAGTATAACTGGTTAAGAATTCTGATAGCAGTGGTCGAGAGCGGCTTATCCTCCTCCTCAGATATTTACAGGATGCAGCGCTGTACGAAGGTCAAGGTGTTCTTACGGTTTGGTGGGTAGGCCATGTTGAAAACCAAATATGCGCAAAAGGCTGCGATGATTCCCTCTTCCAAATCACTGGCCCTGCACAACTCAAACCCATCCGTTTTGACCACACTGGGTCCTCTGTGAAGGCTGACTTCCAGTCGGTGTGCGTCAGTTGGGTGGTCGGGTAAGGTGTGCCAGGCTAAACACAAAATGGAAAGTAAATTAGTATAACCCAAGTATGTACAGTGGTGCTTGAAAGAGACACGGAAAATCATGAGTCAAGTTCAACTGGAACTCAACATGACATGAACATTTGCAAACAAATGCACATCGGTTGCTCCTTCATTTATATGAATGAGGCAGATTTCCCCCTTCCGGTGTGACAGTGGCTTACCTCTTCCAAAGTAACATGATGCTCCACCTTTTCCTTGAAAGTAATTGGCAGGAGAACAAGCCCGGCTTTGAAGTCCATGGCTAGAAGAGAGGAAGACACAGATCAACACAGATGTCTAAAATTGTAGTGGTGTCTGATTCTCTGTCTATTGTGGCACTGTGGTGAGAAGGTGGATCGGACCTATACAATTATGAAAATGACCTAAATGGAGCAGGGAAATAAAATAAAAGTAAAGATACAATGTGTGCAGATGTAAGTGAGTTGAATTGATTAAACTCACTTCAGTATAAATACCGCCTACCCGCACAACCGAATACTAGCATTTCAGTGGCGTAGCTGGTGGTGTTTCAGGTGGTCACAAGAGTTTGTAAGTCAGAGGATGAGATCATACCCCACGTGGGCAAGTGAGGGAGGAAGCTAGGACGCAGTAGGGCTGTGCAATTAATCGTATTTTAATCTCGATTAAAACGATTATTTTGCTGCATTCCCTTTCGCAATGATGCTCTCAATGTGTCTTGCGTTACACATCCGGCCCCCCCCCCCCCCTCCGTAAAAGCCCGCTTGGCCAGGTTGTGTCTTAAAGTCTGTTTAATAAATCCATATAAACACGTTACAAGGGAAGCTTTAGTTGCTGTGTCTTTATTCTCCGATCTCTAGCGTCAAGTTTTACTAACCTTGTAAAGCCGTAGCCTCTTAACCTGTTAAGCCCGAAGGTCCCCGCCGGCGGGGACCCTGATTTTTTTTTTCACAACACTGTGTCTCAGGGCATCTTAATATTTAAAAACCTATTAATGTGTTATACCAGATTAACGAGAAGAATCTCAGCTAACTGACTATACGAACCATTTTTACCGAAACAAAACACAAGTCTCACAAGAAGCGTTAGCATTAGCCCTTAGCTAAAACGGGCAGATGCTACTTCCGGTGCTAACTAGCACAAACGATCTTTAAAACTTAATATTTTCTTCACAAACCACATATCATCTGAAAGCTGATACTCCACAGATTATTTTGTTATAACTATCATCACTGTAGGACACAAACTCACTGAGATATCAACCAGAACAGAGAAGAAAAAAAAAAACAGTTTTCAAAACCATAACAATAATTATGTCTTACCGTTGCTGTTTTGTGATCAAAGCTCGTGTTCAAGGGAACAAAAACGCTGCTTAAGGTTAATCCAATGTCTATTAGTCACTTTAGAATTATTCCTGATAATCTATCATTACATTCATGGCAGCAGAGTAGGTATAAAGTTTCGCAGTCCCGAGCTAATGCTGTCTCACGTGCCGTTTACGCAAACCTCTCTACTTGACGTAAGTGTTTAGCGGGACTTACTAACTGTCACTCGATTATATTGGCTTTAACGGTTCAGAAAAGGTGTCAATCACCCAAATCGACCAATGGGTTCCAAAGATATGATCCTGCGTAGTATAAACTACGCCCGCTCCATTACGCATTACGCAGCCAGAAGGGAGAGCTTCACCACCGAGGCGAGCAGGTGCTAGAGATGCTAGCTGACGATAGCTCATACCAGATGACTCTTCGTCGGATGATGAAGATCTCCTCCAGCCAGACCTGGATCCGGACAGTAGTGACTCGGATGTTGAACTTCCACCACGGGAAAGGTATGTAATCTCTCTGTTTTTATATATTACTTATGTGTTTGGTGGAACTGCGTCACAGTGCTAGCTTAGCTAAGAAGCTACAGGAATGATTAGGCAAAATGCTAAATAGTGTTACTTGTCTTTTTGGAGTTACATTTTCTAAATGAATGGCCAGTGAATGAATATATACATGTGTTTACTTATTTATTTGGTGTAATATTATTCATTTATAGTCCAATATTATCCTTTTTATATATTACTTTTGTGTTTGGTGGAATTGCATCACAGTGTTAGCTTAGCCAACAGGAATGATTAGCCAAAATGCTAAATCGTGTTACTTGTCTTTTTGGAGTTACATTTTCTAAATGAATGGCCAGTGAATGAATATATATATATATATATGTGTTTACTTATTTATTTGGTGTAATATTATTCATTTATAGTCCAATATTATCCTTTTTATATATTACTTTTGTGTTTGGTGGAACTGCATCACAGTGTTAGCTTAGCCAAGAAGCTACAGGAATGATTAGGCAAAATGCTAAATAGTGTTACTTGTCTTTTTGGAGTTACATTTTCTAAATGAATGGCCAGTGAATGAATATACATGTGTTTACTTATTTATTTGGTGAAATATTATAAATGTATAGTCCAATATTATCCTATAAGTATAAGCCAGTGAATTAATCTAATCTCTTTGTTTTTCCACATTTGTTAGATACATTTGTTAGATAAAAATGTCCAGCAGGACAAAGCCACACACCCAGAAGACTTTCAGAGAGCAGCTTGCTGCAGAATTGTTGGAGTTTGCTGAAGGCCCTGCACCTCCACCACCCCCACCTCCATCACTCACATGCATGTCCGAGTATTATGGGGAAGATGCCACCAAGGTCAGGAAGAACTGCAGGAGGGGCCTAGATGCTGGACTCAAAAGGGTGAAGACACCTGTGTACTGCAGGAAGTGCCAGGTCCCTCTGTGCTTCACTGTCAAAAAGAACTGTTTCAGGGAGTGGCCCGACCTAAATACTGGAACATTCAGGTAGGTATAAAGTTCAGGTAGGTATAACATTTTGCGAGTGTTTATTTAAAAAAAAAAATACTTGTTGTTTTTACAAACCTACAGTGTGATTTTATTGTATAGTACATTGGTAAAATGTTTGTTTTTACATGCCTATAGTGTGTTGGTAAAATGTTTGAAATAAATCTGCCCCAGTTGGAGTCAAATGTTACCTATGTTTCTGTTTTTTTTTTTATTGTGCAAGTACACCTACACACAATGACCTACAGTGTAGTTTTATTGTATAGTGCGTCATAGCCGCGGGAAGTAGGGGTGCTGGGGGTGCTGCAGCACCCCCTGTTGGCGAGTGGTATACATTTGAAAAACTGAGTGACCACCTAAATAAAAATGATTAAACTACATAAAATAGTTATGATTTTACTTAAAATAAAATTAGCTGTATACAGTAGCATATAATAGTCATAGTATATATTTGTATATATCAGGTGGCTTGAATTTATTTTCCAAATAAATAAAATCCGAGTCATCTAGGTCGTAGGTCCTGGGAGAGTGACGTAATTGACGCGACACACACACACTGCAGAGTGACAACTTTATAGAATGGCACGATTTTTTTCTCCAACAAACAACCCAATAAAAAGAGTGGACCACCAGCTACTCCTCAGCCCACCACCTCTACAACTAGAGTAATATGACACAGAAGAGACTGACACATCTGACTTTAATGCATGTCCATAGTAACATTTTGGACAATGTGGATGTATCTGCTCTAATGAGGGTCTTCATTAGTGCCACCCCAGGCTACATTTGGAGTTTTGTGAAGCAAGCACAAGGTAAGACGATATTTTTCCTTTAATGCTGCTGCCGCTGTGCAGTGTTTTGCCTTGTCAATCAGTTAAAATTGAATTCATAGTTTTATTAATATTGTAAATAATATTTTCTGACTATTTGTAATACAAATGTAGGTTTGTAAGACCCATAGTTAGCATGTGGGCATGTGCAGCTGTTGCTAAGTGATGTAGGTCTATAAAGGTTTATTAAGCGAGACACCCCAGGTGAATAGGGTAATCTCTCCAGTTAATTACCTACAATAAGGCAATTGTTTCTTATATTACAAGTTTTCTGAATATGCAAATGACCATTATCTCATTAAATTTGCGCATATTTTAACACATTTCAGGAACCGAAATCTGAACTTTGGATAAAGCCAGGTTCAAAATTCTCGTTTCATTTTGTAGTCATATTAGCATCTAAGGCTTTTACAGAAGGGATTTTGGATATCTCTCTTTATCACTCCATAAATCAGAAAATATTGTCAACAGCACTAAAATATCAATTTTCGCCATGTTTCTAGGTATAAAATCTTATATAATTCAGGCTATGAATGATATATGAACAAACCCTTCAGTAAAAGCCTTCATAATATTGATAGGAATATAACTGGAAGGTTTGGTGTACAGTATGTAAGTGCAACTGAAGTGGACATTTCTGACTCAGAGTAGGAGAAAAAACTCATTTTGAGAAAATGACCTTTAAAGATTGCAGTGAGGCGCTAGCTAAACCTTCCTGTTCTTTGGATGACAGCTTGCGCCTCGACGCACTCCGTGAAGGTATTTCATGTTCGGGGTCATTTGGTTTTTGTATAACCTTGCTTCGTGCAAGTGACAATTGTTGTTGTCTTCTCTGTGAACGTTTTTTTGCCGTTCTTTTGCCATTTTGAAATTTAAATTTCTAGCGGAAAGCTAACCAGGAAGTGTTTTAGCACATCACGTGACGCATCTGAACGAATCACGTTGTCAGAAGTTGACACCAGCCAATGAGATTTCGTTTCTTGGTTTAAGACCCTTTTGTACTTTCACGATTGGTTGCTGATACAAAGGAAATGACCATATTTGGATCCGATGAGATTGTGCAGGAGAGACGGAGCTTTTCCAACGATGACATTGTGCAAACAGCGGTCGCGGTACTTTATGTTACGTTAGAATGCTAACTTTTGGTGAATTTAGGAGAAATATATAGATGCAAATAGACAAACTATAGTAAAATGAACACTTAAATGTGTATTTTGTACGTTTTCCTTCCAAAAGCCTGAAAGAAAACATGTTATGGAATCAAAATAGCATAACATCTCAAAATTGACCAGTGCATGAAATACGATGTAAGCCTGCCGTGTCTCGCCTTTAACAAACAATTTATGCGGCTTGTATCGCTTAAACGGCTTCCTCCCCACTTGGCAGCACCCCCTGAGCAAAATGACTTCCCGCGGCTATGTAGTGCGTTGGTACAGTTACATACACACAGCTACACTTACACACCTACACAGCTACACATACCCACACAGCTACACTTACACATACACACACACACACCTACATTTACACACACCTAGTACACACACTCACACAAATATATATTTTTTGTAATTATTTATTTTTTTAAATGTTGATGATTTTTATAGTCTGGTACCTGAAAAAGGTCAAATGGCACTGATGGAACCAAATGTGCCCAAATCTTATTCCGCCTGGACTTTATTTTCATAAACCTCTCTAAAAAGGTCAAATGTCACTTGTTTTGCCTCAATCTTGATACAGGGTACAGGGTATATGTTATACTTTGGATTCCTAAAGCTTTTAGGCTACTAACCCATCATTCAAGGTTGGTCTTCACTATAAGTAATGGGTTTTCTTTAGGCGGAGACAGGAATTTACATTTTTTTGCTATGTTCCATCTGAATTTACTCTGACACAGAAAAATCTATATTGATTCTGACACTTCTACATCCAACTCACAGATGTAACCTTGCTTTGATAACAACAATTATTCATATAAACTAGGGCCGGGACTTTAACGCGTTAATTAAGATTAATTAATCACAAAAAAATTTACGCACTTTAATCGCACTTATTTTTGCACCACGGAACGTTTCTCACTGGATGAGTTTCAGGCGTACCGATTATACTGGAGCACCAACTAACGTTCTTGACTTCAGACAACAACAAACCACAGTGAACAACAGTGGGAAATGTTGTTTTAAAAACCGGACGGATGGAAACGTCGATAAGAGCACGGTTGTGTGCAAATTATTCAAAAAGGAATTCGCATATCACCGCAGCACATCAAGCCTCAAGTATCACCTCAATGCAAAACATATAGCAGCTAGCGTGGAAGCTAGCGTGGACGTTAGCCTCTTTTATCGCGTTCACACCAAAAAGAGCCGGTACTAAAATTAGTTCATGAGAACCTTTTTACCCCCACGAAAGTCCCTGCTAGAGAGCAGAGAGCTGCTAGAGAGCAGGGACTTTCGTACGGCTCTCTTGTGAGAAAAGAGCTATATTTCTGATTGGCTGGGCGGATTGCAAACCACGCCCCGTAAAACTCCCAAAAAGTTTTGTGAAGCCGCCATTTTATTATCCTCGCATTAGCATTATTAGCATTAGCCCAGCGCAGAAACGCAGAGAGACTAACTTATGGCAACACAAAATAAAACATGGGAGTGGTGGAGATGAGGAGGTGTCGGCGTTCTGGCGATTTACTCGGAAGGCTGCTGGGACTCCAAGCAGCTTCTACTGAAGCCAGTCCCCAACTCTGGGGACTTTGGGCGGCAGTATACGCCGTGAAGTGGTTTGCGGCCTGCCAGTAAACCCAAGGCAGAAGAAGAAGAAGTGATGTCAGCGGCTTCATTTGCCTAATCCTCCCCCAGGTTCAAAGAGTTCTCATGAACTAAATTCTCATGAACCTTTGTGGGAAAAGTACTGCGGTGTGAATGCGCCTAATGGTATACTAAAATCCATGTGAAAAAAATTGCTTCTCACTGTTCTTAGGTCAAATATTTATATGTGATTAAAAATGCGATTAATTTCGATTAATTAATTACAAAGCCTCTAATTAATTAGATTAATTTTTTTAATCGAGTCCCGGCCCTAATATAAACCTTTTAGAAGTGAAGTTATAGTCATTTGTTCTGGGAATGTCATTTTCGAGCCTGAAACCTGAAAAACAGACTCGGGGTTTAACAGGTTAACTACTTCCTGTTTCCAGATGAGGGGTTACCAAAATAAGAGTACTGCGTGTAGCAGTATAATTAAACATTACAGGTTGTGAGTGACATTAGTTATCATATTTATATATGTTTAGTAGGTTTTAGAAGTACGCTCCAAAATATTTGTTTATCTTCTGTATTGGTATTTATTATTTTGATATTATTTATTTAAATGTAGATATAAATGTTTTTTTGTTAAACTGTTCAAAATATATATATTTTTAAAAGTTCAATAAATGGATGTTTTCAAACTCAATGAATAATCGTATTTAATAATCGTGATTATGATTTTTGCCATAATCGAGCAGCCCTACGACGCAGTGACACCTGTACACAGACAGCATTACCTGGTAGATCTTCGCTCAGTGACTCTTCTCCTGCCTGCAGATATATCTTCTCCAGAGGGGATTTTCCTTTTGCAAGGGCCAGCACCTTGGGTAGAAATTCCTCTCTGAAGCAGTGCTGCAGGTTTTCAATGTTGTGGATGCGGTTCATTTCCTCACACAACTGCATAGACGGACAGAAACAAAGACAACACAGTACAATTTAGAGAGGTTGATTGTATGGACGGAACACTACGCGTGCAAGTAGCGATGGATCTGCAAAATATTTGACATACCCCAGCAGGTGTCTTCAAGAATGGATACTTATTGGCGATAGCATCAGCCCGTACCCCCTCAGCCACCTCCTTTCTCCTCCACTGAAATGTCCTGGTCATTGCGTTGGTAACGATGCAGGAATCAGGCTGGGCCTTCAGGTATTGTCGTTTCAAAACCTGTGTGTGCATCAATGGAGGACTCGTCCTCCCCAGAAACAGAAATGATGTCCTGCAGATAGACAAGACGGATGGAGACAAATGACAAACAGGAGCCTGGCTTAATATAGCAGTGCCACCATTTTCTATATACTGTATTTACTGACTCAGTTTTAAGTGTATACAGGCTGATAGGAATAAACTCACTGAAGATCATCTGACAGAAGTCGTTATGCTTCCCTGGTTATTTTCTGGTGCTTGGGGAGATCTATGATGCCCAAACTTTTGCTTCATGTTTCGAACTACCTCGTGGTGGACCAGGGGCATCCTTTCAGCTTTGAACCGCCGTTTTAAAAGACATATGCCAGGTGTGCTAATCAGAGGAGACAAAGTTTCAAATTAACCCAAAACATTTTTGTGAAACTCATTGAGTTTAAAGACAAGGTAGCAGATGTTAGGCCATCTGTTGAGCTAAAGGGGATTCTTTGTCAGAAGATGGCACCCATGTATTGGTTGCACTTTCATAGCTGACAGACTGTCAATCAAAAGACACAGATATGATAGACAGGTGGTTCATCCAATCCCCTGCCAAGTATTTTTGAAAGTGCCTGCTCTTTTCAAAACAGTTTCCCATAGAGTCTTCCCAGTTGGTTGTGTGAAACAAACAAATCAGGTATATGTCAGGTTACGGAAATCAAAACATATATTGTGATGTAACCCAGATAACACCTCAATAGAAAAAGTTAATTTGTAAATGAGCTCTCGAAAAGGCTTTTGTCCTTAATCGAAAATGCTATAGGGGAGATAACATCTGTCAATTCAACAAACCACATTGGACTATAAAACCAGTAAAAGTAACTTACATATCCATTCCCCTCCATATCCTTCAGGGAAGGATACCTGAAAATCAATGCTTTGGCCACTTTAATATATTCAGAATTCGTCGGATACCTAGAGAAAGCAGGATGAGAAAGTAAGTAAAGTATTTGTATGATTACAATACTGTAGAACAGGGGTGCCCAACCAGTCGATCGCAATCGACCGGTCGATCGCGGGGAGATTCCCAGTCGATTGCGAGATGTGTCTTAAAATAGAACAACAATATTCAGTTTTATCGTTAATGTCCTATAACATAATCTTCCTGTGCCAGAATAATGCACTTGAACGCATCAAAGCTTTGTGATTGGCCGGCTAGACCCCATGTGTCGGGGCGTGGCTTGTGGGCAGTGGGCACTAGTTCGCTGACGTTGTCCGTGTCAACAGGAGTGACAGTCCGCACACAGACAAGACCGCAATTATGGCAAAAGCAAAAAAGCCCCAAATATATCATTTTCACTCCGAGTGGGAGGATGATTATTTTTGTATCTATTCCAATTCAAAGTCCATCTGTCTCATCTGCAATGCGAGCGTGGCTTTATCGAAGAAGGGTAATTTAGGAGCGGCATTTCAAAACAGTGCACAAACGCTACGAGACGGAATTCCCTCCTAATTCTGCCCTACGCTCCAAAAGGGGAGGGGCCTGAGAGCACAGCTAAATGCACAGCAGTCCATTTTCACCAGGCCCAACAACAAGAGCAAGGCTGCTACCATAGCAACTTATCGTGTCAGTCACGTTCTTGCGAAACACATGAAGTCTTTCAAAGACGGCGAAGTTGTGAAAGAAACATTCCTGCCTGGAGGCTGCTGACGCGCTTTTGGGGGACAGTAAAAATAACAGTAGCATTTCAACAGGTTTTTGATATAATAAAAACTCAAGTTAGATACCGTTATTAATCAGCTGTAAGTTTTAGTTTGTTTGAACTTATTCATTATAATTATTGTACAAAATGGTATAAGAATGCAAACATTAAGATCTGTTCTGTTTAAATTGATTATAGTCTATTATCAATTCAGGTTAAGAAACTAGTGTTGCTTGCATCCTATTTTAAAAAAGGCATTTATTTTTATAATCTACTAAAATGCAACAAAAAAAAGGGTTTGATTCTATTAATTTTGTCTTTATTGCACGTTGGCAGCAGATTCCTGAGTAGCTTCAGATCTGAGTTTTCTTATTAGTAAGCCTCATTTATACTTTTGTAGCAACACTATTTTTATATAATGGCAAAGAAAGGGTTCAGAGTCTTTTCTTTTTTCCCTGTGTCATATGTGGCAGCACTGTTCAATGTTTCTTGAAAACATTACCCACTGTAGTGACGTGTGAATAAACTCCAACTCTGTATCAACAACACTGTTGTGTAGCTTCAGTTAAATACTTGTATGTGTGTAGATTAGAAAGAGGTAAGATAAAGGATCTGCAGTATTTTATGAAGTATTAATCGTACAAAGGTCCGTTTTATACAAGTAGAAGTGTGTATTCACCGCAGACTGGCAACTTTAAAAGTAGCTCTCGGTTCAAAAAAGGTTGGGCACCCCTGCTGTAGAAGGTGTGCTGACAAATATTTACAATAGCAATATTTACATTGTGTATTGTGCCATCGTCTCATGCAATATCCTCACGATTTTGTGTCCATCAGTGGACACTTTATGGCATGGTTGTTTTGCGTCCAGTTTGGTCTGGATATCTTTGGGGAACGTTGGCAGGGTAAACACAGCAGGGAAACTCCCATATTCTTGACTGCAGGACAAAGAGGCATGTGATTAGCAAAGGACAAAAAAGCTGACAAATATGTGAGGACATGTGATTATATTTAATCACATTATCATGTTATGGCTATGTGCGAGTGATATTTGATCATCCATGTAATCAAAACCCCTTCCCATTCAACCACACACTCCCATGTCATTGTAAACACATGTTCCTGCTTCCCATGACTGATATTTTTATTCTAATGAAAAGTGTCAACCATTTCCCTCCTGATTAGTTAATACATAGAAGTAAAGCTAAGACATGAAAGCTACAACAAAAGTTATCGTAAAAATAAAAGCAGTTGGTTAGTATTGATTGAGCGTTCAACAAGGTAATGTCACACTTGCCATGTTGGAGAAACAGTCATTTGGCAAGATCTCAAAAGTCAGCGTTGTAGTTGGCTCTGGCTCTTTCAGCTGGTGTGCAAATTGTAGGAATTTTGCTTGCTTTTTTAAGCAACCTTCAAAGAGGTATGTGACCATCGTCTCGGTCTGGTCATAGGACATTGCTTCCCCGTCCACATCATTATCTGAAGACACAAATTATGTTCGCAAATCTCAAAACACTTTTCAGAATGTAATCATTCCTAATCCATGCTGACATGTCGTTCCACATTCAAGAGATTAACCAGAGCTAACAGTTTAAGTACGGAAAATACAAGTGGTAACAAGAAGTAGTGCTGAGCAAAGTGACTAGAATGCAACCACACACTTATTAAAAAAACACACTTTATAAAGTCAGGCAACACTAACCAGGCTTCGTGTGATTCCGTTTATTTGTACCTTACTTCGACCACCCGTTCACTGTTATTGATCATTGTGGAGAGAGGCAGACGTTTTGTATTATAGCCAGGGGTGCACATAACTTTTTTGCCCTGGTTCTCAAAGGAGCACCTGGAGATGTTGCTTGGTGCTCATCCTTAAAATGAAATAAACCGTAACTTTTGAGGGGGTCTTGACTTTATTTGCCAGACACACGGCACTGAACACACATGCAGAGGTGAACACAGAACACCAGGGTTTCCCACACAGACTATACTTGGGCGGGCCGCCCAGGTATATTAACGGCCGCCCAAGTATATTTCGCGACCCATTTAGTTTTGTTTTTTTTTAATATTTTTTTTATTCGTCCGTGACCACGACGCCATCTGCGATCGATTAACTTGTAGACAATGATCCCTCGCTCCCTTGCTCTGATCTCGCCTCCTTCTGGCCTGTTAAGGCGGCCTGCCTCACACAGGGTGACTGGCTGTCCACATGATGTGGCCTGCCGACATGGCCACTGTCAAACAGATCATAAATCAAAGCCCTTGATTGGTCTCTGTGTGTCATTCAAGCTCGGATAACCTCAGCTCAGGTGAGGTAAAGGACTCTCTGAGTGTTTAGATAGTTAACTTAGTCTAAGTTCTCAGTGGGTCTCAAACGGTGTGGTCACCATTTATGTAAACACATATTTCCAATGGATAGTGAGGTGGGCTGAAGATCGGAAGGCTGTGAGTTCAAATCCCGCCAGGAACACCACCACTAGTGTGCCCTTGAGTAAGGCACTTAGCCCTTAGTTACTCCAGGGAGAATGTCCCTGTAATCGGTCATTATAAGTCGCTTTGGATAAAAGCGTCAGCTAAATGAAATGTAATGTGATTAGTAAAATATGCATGAATAAATAAATAAAAAGTTAACTAGGTGAAAAAAGGTAAGATACACTTTTAAAACTTGTTGAGAGAAAACTAGTCTTTGCTGCTGCCTCAAAGAGGAGCAGGGGGAGAGGATGGAGACAGGAGAGGCTGATTCAGGAGCACAGACACACTCACAACTATAAATGAACCAAAACTAAATTAATAAACAAGTTTCAGTGTTTTTTTCATATTGGAAATGGTATGTTATTGGTTATGGCCTTGATTTTATGATTATTGAAATGTATACAGTTCCGTTTAATATAGGTGTTTCCATAGATCTAGTCTCTTTATTTTCCCCTCAAAATGCACCAGATTGATGCATTTAACTCCAAAATAAAAAATAAAATCTTACCGGGGGGGCATGCCCCTGGACCCCCCTAGAGGATTTGAGGTCGACCCCCACTAAAAATCACATGGATAGGTTCCTAAATACATTAATAAATACATTTATTTTTTTAAATAGTAGCCCATTTCCATATGTTCATGTGTGGGTAGTAGATTTAAACTATAGGGCTATCACTATGGGCCCTGCCTGTACCTGTTCGCTCTGCCATCGCATGAAGGGTCTGCTAACAAGCGACCAACAGAAAGGTTAATGTTGTTGCACGTCACCTCAACCCCCCCCCGCTACCACCACCCCCCAAAGTATATTTCAGATCCGTGGGAAACACTGGCAGTTAATGGACCAGCACCAGAGGCATTCCCATACACACAGGCGTTGGAGCTGTTCTTCATGAAATCCCAGAAGGATGAAGTGCTGACAAATAGTGCCATCTTTGCGCAAAATGATTATACCGGAATGAAAAGTCAATAAATAATGTTGTTAAAACTTTTTTTTTTCTTTCGCACACCCCAGATCTGGCGCCCTAGGCTAACATCTAGCCAGCGCTACGGGCCGACCCTGAGTTCATATCATGGTTCATGCAACTCGCAAATATCTTTCCCTCTCTCTCTTCTCATCTCTCCTCTCTCCTCTATTTTCTCTTTTCCCTTCTCTCTCTCCCTCTCTCAATGTTGGTACGCAAATGCGCTTTGTTTCAAATGACCCGGTGCTCTTTTTTTGGCGGCGGTGCGCATGCGCACCAGTTATGTGCAGCCCTGATTACAGCAGCTATCGGATGGAATCAATACATGGGCTGCACAGGTTGCCATGTCCGACTATCACAAGTAGAATGAACTACATTAATAAACAATGAACCACGGCACTCTGGAGAAAAGTACAAGGTTGGAGAAGTAGTTATTTAATTTAAACTGGCTTCGTATGATTAGAAGTAACAGGATCATCGACCCGACGCAGTCACCCATTATTGTTGTTGTTGTGAGCACCGTTGGGGAGAAAATCCGCTACGTAAACGGTGGCGTCATGACGCAGCACCCGTCGGGCTCTGGGCCGTGTGAACAAAACGGGGGGGAAGAAAAACCGGTTCTGAATCAGAAGAGCGCAAGCACGGAGCTAGAACGGGAGCTGCGTTGCAAGCTCATGTCAAGCAATCACTACACTAGCAACTAATAAATGATCATTACACCTGGGTAAAACAGAGTCCATTCTCTTCGGTTCGAAACATAATCTCAGCAAATCCGACGACTTCTCAGTTGCAGTGGGCGACATTATTGTCACAAGTAAGAAGGAAATTACATACCTAGGATCTATTCTTGAGGCAAACCTCTCCTGTGACAAAATGGCATCCAATGTAATAAAAAAAGTCAATCAAAGAACTAGATTCCTATACCGGATCTCCTCTCTGGTAAACAAAAACACCCTGAAAACTCTGGCAGGAGCACTCATTCAAGGGTACTATGACTATGCTTGCACGTCATGGTACCATAGCACCTCCAAGGCGCTACAAATAAAACTTCAAACATCGCAAAATATCAGACTACTGCTTGACCTTTCATCTAGAACCCACCTCACCTCTGCCCACTTTGACAACCTAGGATGGCTTAGAGTAGACGACAGAGTACAGCTACTTGCAATGGGCCTGGTCTACAAGATCCACTACACCTCTATGGTACCCATGTACATGTCAAAATTCTTCCCAAAGTTCAAGGAATACCATGATCATAACACCAGAGGGAGCTCCACAAATCATGTGAAACCCAGATTTGGCACAAAAAAGGGGGAATACACAGTTTCGCAATTATGCCACATCAAGGTGGAACGCTCTTCCCACAACTGTAAAGGAAAGTAAAACTATACTTACCTTCAAAACCTCTCTTAAAGAGCACCTTCGGGGGAGAGCATTGCAAAACTGGCCCCGGTAATGGTACAAATCTCAACCTGTCGTTCAATGGACAGCTTCCCCCCCCCCATCTATGTATATACTCGCATTTTAGAACCTGTTACTAACTGTATATCTGTAGACTTGGTATGTCTTAAATGTCCGGTTAGGATGTATTAGAACGAAATCTAAAATGAAAATTGTAAATAAGCAATCTGTATGTAAAAAAACCACCTGTATGTAAATTGTAAATACGCAATCTGTATGTAAAAAACCACCTGTATGTAAATTGTAAATAAGCCATCTGTATGTCAAATATGTCTTATATGTCTTAAATGACATGATGAATTGGAAATGGGGGACCCTGATGTAAACAAGACGAAAGTCTTTCTCTGGTCTGCATCCCCTTAACAATTGTATGTTTTGAGCTGTACTGTACTGTACCCAATATACAAGCTGTTAATAAACGTTTCAATCAATCAAGCACAGCTGTAGCATCTTGAGCTATGGCTAACTGACGTTGTCTCGGAAATTAACAATCTCTCCTTTATTTAAGCAAAAGAAAATAAATATGAGTGCCTTTTCCACAATGAACAGATTCATGTTGGTCAATAGCCCCATGTCTGTGAGCTTTAGTGAAAGCCACCAAGCTAATCACCCATCCAGCAAAGTAGGCAGACAACTGTCACATCGCGCGCTCACTCTGTGTCTTTGAAATAACGTAATGGCTAGCGTCCACGCTCTGCCAGTTAGCTAGGCTAACTATGTTCAGTTAGCTTCACACACGGTTGCATTATAACCAATACATTCACGAACATTTAACCGGCAGTATTCTGTTGTTCTCCAGGGACTATTGAGCTAGCTGGCGTTAGATACCATCTCCGCGGTCTTTTCATGAAAAGCATTAGCCCTAGTTAGCTAAATGTTAGTTACTTGACTAGTCATGATGAATGAAGGTAAAGTTCACTTGCCTCTGAATTTCCTAGCTTCCAGTTCAGTTACTTCTATCCCATAATATATTACCTTGGTGATAATATCACTAGTGGATAGACAGGTCACGGCAGAAGTTGTCCCACTGTTCGCCATGTTACATGTAACACGAGGTCTTTCGAAAAGTCGGAATCTTCAAATCTGGCCAAATATGACCGTGAGATTATCTCCCGCTCTCAGCTCTTTTAACCAATCGGGTGTTGTGTAACAGATTAACGAGAGGCGAAGTCCCCCCCTCTCAAAAATAACTGGATGGCCTACCTGCCTGTCAGCCTTCCACCTGTGCACAAATTTATCTCGTGCCCTCATTGGTCATGAGCGCGTTCGTGTGTGTTGGAGGAGGGGCTCTGTAAGGAAGTGGCAGATTTTCTCCGGTCGTGTATTTTCCAAGCCCCCAGGAAGTGCGCCGGAGTCTGATGAGAATATTTGTAGTGGCCAAACGGCGGTACTACACTTCCTTTAGGTTGCTGGGCCCGGAAACACTTTTTCCCATTGATTTACATGGGGAAAGAGTGGTCTGTAACTCGTTGGATAATTTTTTGTAAACTAAATAAACAACCCAGTATGAACACTTGTATAGCCCTTATTAAAAACATTCGTTCCTCAAGTTGTAAAACTGTGCTAATAACGTTATTCTGAGAGTTATTTCCCTCTGCATTATGAACGCGCATCTAACCCACAGGACCGCGCCGCCCGGCACGTTCATGTTACGTGTTTACCCATGGATGCACAATAAGAACGGACCATATACTTACTGCCATCCCACGGAGCTGTAATAATGGATATATTGCAATTTTTTGCTGTAATTCATCATTTGTAAAATATTATACTATGGGCTGTATGATTAAATCTTGTACCGTAATTGTTGTATTAAATAAAGTTAATATTACCGACGTTAGATTAACGTCCCTGTAGCTTATTATTGCACTAAGAAGCTTATTGCACTGTGTATATATACAATGCAATAATATCACTAGATCCTGTTACAATGTAATATAAGTACATAACGATTGATGTTACATTAGCATAATTACTAGCTAGCTGCTAACTGCCGCCTTGTTAATATCAACGACCTACCGGATAATGTGAGCTCCTGGGTCCAGATGTTTGCAGATGATACTAAAGTCTTCAAGGAAATTAAGTGTAAAGAGGATGCAGAAAAACTCCAGTCAGATCTCAGAGAAATACAAAGATGGTCCGAGTGTTGGCAGCTCAAATTCAATGCAGCAAAGTGCAAAGTAATGCACTTAGGTTTTCTGAATAAAAAATATGAGTATAATATGGGTGATAATTCAAACACTATAAACCTATCCGAGACTCAGAATGAAAAGGACCTTGGTGTGAATGTTGATAATACCCTGACATTTAGTGACCATATCCGTCGGGCAAGTAACAAAGCCAATGGTATCCTAGCAATGATCCGCAGATCATACACTTATTTGGACTCTGACGTAGTACGTAGTTTATACATCTCTCTTGTACGGCCACTCCTCGAGTATGGGAATGTCGCTTGGTCCCCCATGTACAAAAAGGATGCTGAGCTCATCGAGAAAATACAGAGAAGGGCAACGAAGCTGGTTCCAGAACTAAAGGACCTACCATATCAAGAACGACTGCAACGTCTTAAAATCCCGAGTATGTATTATAGAAGGGCGAGGGGAGATATGATCGAAGTTTTCAAATATCTCCACAACATCTACAAAACATCATGCCCACTACAACGGGATTATAACACCAGGACTCGTGGACACTGCCTCAAGTTGAAGAAACAGTACTCAAGACTGGCTATCCGCCGCAACTTTTTCAGCCTGCGTGTGGTTGACTTGTGGAATGATCTGCCAGAAAGCGTTGTCACATCCAAGACGGTTAACTGTCTCAAATCCCGCCTCGACCACTACTGGTCAAACATCACCTTCACTTTGGACTATGTGACTGTTGCCAGCATCCATAGTAAATAAAGAATCAGTGATCTACTCATTTATTTATGAGCGACTAAAAGGCCTTAGGCCTATTACAGCCGTATCCTATTGATTGATTGATTGAATATCAAATCCATGCTGTCATGAACGCACGGTGCTGTTACGTGTACGCAAATTGACGTGCTTGATGTGAACGAGCATTTTGGTTAAAGTTGCGCATGCGCTATGAGCGCACATACGGGTACTTCTCAGGCATGCCGGGTAATCTGTGACGTTTCACTCTCTCAAAAGTTGGGCCATTTTATCATCATGCGCTAATGAGCAACTCTCATAGGAATGAATGAGGCCCCGCCTCCCACGCTGTATCCAGTTCTTATTATACATGTGATTCCATTTCCATTGTGATATTGGAGCTAAGTCACAGCATCACAAAGGACAGAGCCACTCACGGCACTGCTTCTCTCCGAAGCCGCCCCCTACACCCTGTTGATTGACAGTGGTCCTTTTTTAGTTTGACATTGAAATAGTTGTTAAAATATGAATATTTGAGCAAATGGTCTATTAGAGCAATAGTTAACTGCGCATTGTCCTCCTCAGTCTGTGTACAGCTGTGTCAATTGAAAGGGCAGCGCCGTGTGCTGACAAAGGAATAAAGTAAAAGCTTACGGCACCGGGTATTCCCAGGCGGTCTCCCATCCAAGTACTGACCCGGCCCGACCCTGCTTAGCTTCCGAGATCGGACGAGATCGGGCGTGTTTTTTTTTTTTTTTATCTTTTATTATCAAAATTCACATATTTACAGTTTATCACATTTTCTTTTTACAACAAGGATCCCCTTTTACAAGGATCCAACATCATCAAAAAACAAAAACATTCTTTATTGCATCACAAAGTGAAAAATGTAACTTCCCCTCCTCCTCTTCGATCAATGAACATCCTTCCACATATTCCTCTATAAACTCTTCTTTTCTCATATATATGTACAAAAGTCTGATGTCTCTCTGTATTGTCCCCACCATCAGGTCCCAGACACTGACGATGTTTCCCTCAAAATGAGCCACATTCCTTCTTAGCTTTACAGCATATCTGGCATGGCTTAAAACAAGGTTCAGCAGGTTAACATTGTATCCACACATTCTCCCCCTCCATCCAAATAACCACAGTTCCTTCCAGTCCCTCGTCTTTATTTCCTTTTCATCCCAACACCTGTACAACATGTCTTTCATTCTTTCAAAGAATCCCCTCAATTCACTGCATTCCACAAACTCATGCATACAGTTCTCTACACCCACTTTACACACATCACATTCCCTCTTTACCTCTTTGTCAAACATGCTCACAATTAAGTTATTAAACACTCTATTGTGTCGTAATAAGAAGTCAAAATGTTCACATTCGGGGCTATTTCCCTTCACCCTTAAGTTCACCCACATTTTCCTCACATCCATCTCACACACGACTTTCTCCCACACTTTCTCAGCGGCTGGTCTCCTTACACAGTCTTTTCTCATCATGTCATAAATGCCTTTCGTTGTTATTTTCCCCAGGGTGATTGTTTTTTTCCCCCGTTCCTACATATAGTTCAACCCTGCTCTCATCGCTTCCCGCCTGTTCCCACTCAATCCTCCTTCTCCATTCATCCGGCATCCCTTCCTTTATGCTATCCATCACGTTCTCAGCTGTCCTCAATCCCATCACTAAATCCCTTTCCCTCACCTCGTCCACGATGACCTGCGACCTCATGAACCCAGGGACATACTCGTAGACCAGATCCTTCACTGTTCTGAAGCCCGCCCTCCACATTGGCAAATTGAAAATTAACCCTTTCTCACCCTTAATCCTAGGATTTAGGAAGATAGGCTGGTTCCACACTTGCCTCACATTCACGCACTCGTACCTCACATTTGGCAAAAACTCACCCCATGCACTCAAAACCTCCTTTTGAAACTCACTCATGCCGTTCATTCTCCCTTTCCCCATCTTCATATAGATCACACTGTCACCACACCCTCCACACTTGCTCAGAGCATCCCCAAGAAAGACCTTCCATAGTTGGTCATTGTTAATGCTCAGGTATCCTATCATCCTCTTGACCCTACTTGCTTTTAACTTCCTGTCTAAGTTAATTAGCTTCAATCCCCCATCTTTGTAACCATTCTCCAAGACTTCCTTTGCTATCTTCACTCCCCTCCCATCCCATAAGAACTCACTTATTATTTTGTCTATTTCTTTCAGTACCCTCTCAGGAACCTCCAGAACGTTCAACACATAAACCAGTTTGCTCATAATCAGCCCGTTCACTACTATAATTTTCCCTCTCAATTTGAGCTTCCTTCTTTTCCAAAAGGTCAGCGTTTTCCTTATGCTCTCTGTGATTCTTTCATACTGGATGTCTCTGCCCTCCTTGTCCTTTATCCCTACATTTATCCCAAGCACTGTGAAATAGTCCTTGTTTTCTTTTAGCCCCAAATCTGTTCTTCCTACAGTCATCCCTCCTAGCACCATGTACTCTGATTTGTCCACATTGACCTTAGCCCCTGACGCCCCTCCATATACAAGTAGGCTATCAAGAATCCCCTTTATGCTCACCATGTCCCTCACTGTTAAAGTGGTGTCGTCAGCATACTGATACAGCAGACTCATTCCTCCTCCTGGTACTTCTATCCCTCTCACCATCTCGTTATCCTGTAACAGAGTGGCAAGCGGCTCTGCTGATAGCGCATAAAGCATGGCAGAGAGAGGGCACCCTTGCCGGACTGACCTCCCCAGTCTGAAAACATTTGTGATGATCCCATTGACTTTGACACAACTAACCGCCCCTGCATATATCCTCTTTATCCATCCAATAAATCCCTTCCCGAATCCTGCTCTCTCTAAAACCTTAAATAAATATGAATGATTAACCCTGTCAAAAGCTTTGTTTAGATCTAAACTGACAACTATCCCACCTTTCCCCCCCTTCATGTGTGCAATAGTGTCCCTTATACTACTCACTGTGTCGCTAATGTCCCTCCCTGGTATGCTGTAGGCCTGTGTGCACCCCACTACCGTCCCAATCACTTTCTTTAACCTGTTCGATAATACCCGTGCCAGAATTTTATAATCAGTGTTTAGCATACTCAAAGGCCTATAGTTCTCCAATTTGTCCCTACACCCCTTCTTATATAGAATACTGATGACCCCTGTTGAAAGGTCAGCCGGCAATTCCTCCCTCTCTTCTAGCTGCTTAAACAGCTCATGTAGTATGGGCACCAAAATGTCCTTGAACTCAATATAATCGGGCGTGTTCAGGGTGGTATGGCCGTAAACGAAAATTCAATCGGCACACATGCTATTTATAGCTGCTCAAACGCCGCCGCTGATAACCCTCCACCTTCTCACGTACAGCTCAAATACAATGGATCCTCTTTCACTCCTGGAAATCACCTGTTTGAAGCTCCATGTTTGCTGGCACATTGCGTGGACATTTTGCAAAACACAAAAAGTGGTGCTCTTCAATCATGACTTTTATCAACAATGCTGCATTCATATCAAATACGGCGTCTCAGTCTTGCTGTGAACGCTTGTTTGGTGTTTGGCTGAAAGTTCAATTCAAGCTTTTTTCTTGTTGCAAAGTGCTGGAATCGGCTGCCATTTAAGTAACATCCGCCCAAACCGTGGTCTCTTCTGAAAGGGGGAACTAAGCTAAGGACCTTTCATCCCTTTCTGGGCGCTTTTGCTCAGTGTATTGATTTTGGTTGTACTTTTTTTAAACTTGTCTGTACTTGAAATGATCATATTTCAAATCTTTCTCTTGCCCGTAGTTTAGGCTCCAAGCTTGAGTAAAAGAGGATACATTGGATTTTACCTGTGGAAGAAGGCTGCGTTATCAGCGGTGTTTAAGCAGCTATAAATCCAATGGTGATATTCAGTGGCGACTGGTCATTAGGGGCAGGTGCGGCACAGCCCCACCTAGTGTCAGCAGAAAGTATTAAAAGTAATGATTACAAAAAAATGCAAAAAATACATTATAAAATATATTTTAAGATCATGTTTAATCATCTGATTCGTCTGTACATTGCTGTTTTAGTCTGTGTTCTTCTAATTAGTGTCTACAGTGTGTGCCTATTGAGCTGTTTTGAGCCATGTGGGACAAAACCCGATCCTGCCCCTCCCTCTCCCTGTTTAAGTCAATGGTGACTGTAAAAACTACACTGCGCATGCTCAGAGTATTGTCCTATTTAATGTGTGTGGCAAAAAAATAATGGGCATAGTGCTGCCATCCCCACCATACGTCATCTCACATCATTCAGAGCTGATTGGCTGTAAGTACGTGTGCCGCGAAAAGTGTGGTGTGTGAAGAGGAGGAGAGAGAGCTGCAGTGAGGCGTCCTCAAACCCGGAAATAAACTGCGCATGGCTTCCCTCCACAAAAAAACAATGATATTTCTCCATAGGATTTTAGAAAATAGCTCCAAATAAGATCTGTGGGAAACAAACCTGTTAGATAAATGCACGTTTTGTTCAGCCGGATAATATCCACATGTCTACCCTACTTTTATAATTTTCGAATCATAAATCTATTGATTAGATCAGATTTATGATAGACTTTTGAAACTACAAGAACATAAGGAGGACTTTTACAAAAAAGTAATAGAGATTTTTGTCCAGAAGGATAGGCAAATGGACTTCATCTTCATGTCAAGGTAAGACTGCAATTTGATTGAAAATGGGATCTTACTAAGAGAGAACAATTCAATATTTAAATGATAAAATTACATTTTTGGGTATCCTTTTGTTGAACTGTCTGTTTAAAATGAATTGAAGCATCAGACAAAAAAAGCTTTTGAAAATAATATTATATTTTGATTTAGGTCAAAATATAATATTTGTAAACCTGAAGAGTCAGAGCCTCACCAGCCATGAACCTCACTGCAGAAGCTTATATATAGACATCTAAGTTTTGTGTGGCCCACCACTTTTGTACATATAAAAACGCCACTGGTGATATTCCATTTCCATTGTGAGATTGGAGCTAAGTCACAGCATCACAAAGGACAGAGCCACTCACGGCACTGCTTCTCTCCGAAGCCGCCCCCTACACCCTGTTTATTGACAGTGGTCCTTTTTTAGTTTGACATTGAAATAGTTGTTAAAATATGAATATTTGAGCAAATGGTCTATTAGAGCAATAGTTAACTGCGCATTGTCCTCCTCAGTCTGTGTACTGCTGTGTCAATTGAAAGGGCAGCGCCGTGTGCTGACAAAGGAATAAAGTAAAAGCTTACGGCACCGGGTATTCCCAGGCGGTCTCCCATCCAAGTACTGACCCGGCCCGACCCTGCTTAGCTTCCGAGATCGGACGAGATCCGGCGTGTTTTGTTTTTTTTATCTTTTATTATCAAAATTCACATATTTACAGTTTATCACATTTTCTTTTTACAACAAGGATCCCCTTTTACAAGGATCCAGCATCATCAAAAAACAAAAACATTCTTTATTGCATCACAAAGTGAAAATGTAACTTCCCCTCCTCCTCTTCAATCAATGAACATCCTTCCACATATTCCTCTGTAAACTCTTCTTTTCTCATATATATGTACAAAAGTCTGATGTCTCTCTTTATTGTCCCCACCATCAGGTCCCAGACACTGACGATTTTCCCCTCAAAATGAGCCACATTCCGTCTTAGCTTTACAGCATATCTGGCATGGCTTAATACAAGGTTCAGCAGGTTAACATTGTATCCACACATTCTCCCCCTCCATCCAAATAACCACAGTTCCTTCCAGTCCCTCGTCTTTATTTCCTTTTCATCCCAACACCTGTACAACATGTCTTTCATTCTTTCAAAGAATCCCCTCAATTCACTGCATTCCACAAACTCATGCATACAGTTCTCTACACCCACTTTACACACATCACATTCCCTCTTTACCTCTTTATCAAACATGCTCACAATTAAGTTATTAAACACTCTATTGTGTCGTAATAAGAAGTCAAAATGTTCACATTCGGGGCTATTTCCCTTCACCCTTAAGTTCACCCACATTTTCCTCACATCCATCTCACACACGACTTTCTCCCACACTTTCTCAGCGGCTGGTCTCCTTACACAGTCTTTTCTCATCATGTCATAAATACCTTTCGTTGTTATTTTCCCCAGGGTGATTGTTTTTTCCCCCGTTCCTACATATAGTTCAACCCTGCTCTCATCGCTTCCCGCCTGTTCCCACTCAATCCTCCTTCTCCATTCATCCGGCATCCCTTCCTTTATGCTATCCATCACGTTCTCAGCTGTCCTCAATCCCATCACTAAATCCCTTTCCCTCACCTCGTCCACGATGACCTGCGACCTCATGAACCCAGGGACATACTCGTAGACCAGATCCTTCACTGTTCTGAAACCCGTCCTCCACATTGGCAAATTGAAGATTGAACCTTTTTCACCCTTAATCCTAGGATTTAGGAAGATAGGCTGGTTCCACACTTGCCTCACATTCACGCACTCGTACCTCACATTTGGCAAAAACTCACCCCATGCACTCAAAACCTCCTTTTGAAACTCACTCATGCCGTTCATTCTCCCTTTCCCCATCTTCATATAAATCACACTGTCACCACACCCTCCACACTTGCTCAGAGCATCCCCAAGAAAGACCTTCCATAGTTGGTCATTATTAATGCTCAGGTATCCTATCATCCTCTTGACCCTACTTGCTTTTAACTTCCTGTCTAAGTTAATTAGCTTCAATCCCCCATCTTTGTAACCATTCTCCAAGACTTCCTTTGCTATCTTCACTCCCCTCCCATCCCATAAGAACTCACTTATTATTTTGTCTATTTCTTTCAGTACCCTCTCAGGAACCTCCAGAACGTTCAACACATAAACCAGTTTGCTCATAATCAGCCCGTTCACTACTATAATTTTCCCTCTCAATTTGAGCTTCCTTCTTTTCCAAAAGGTCAGCGTTTTCCTTATGCTCTCTGTGATTCTTTCATACTGGATGTCTCTGCCCTCCTTGTCCTTTATCCCTACATTTATCCCAAGCACTGTGAAATAGTCCTTGTTTTCTTTTAGCCCCAAATCTGTTCTTCCTACAGTCACCCCTCCTAGCACCATGTACTCTGATTTGTCCACATTGACCTTAGCCCCTGACGCCCCTCCATATATAAGTAAGCTATCAAGAATCCCCTTTATGCTCACCATGTCCCTCACTGTTAAAGTGGTGTCGTCAGCATACTGATACAGCAGACTCATTCCTCCTCCTGGTACTTCTATCCCTCTCACCATCTCGTTATTCTGTAACAGAGTGGCAAGCGGCTCTGCTGATAGCGCATAAAGCATGGCAGAGAGAGGGCACCCTTGCCGGACTGACCTCCCCAGTCTGAAAACATTTGTGATGATCCCATTGACTTTGACACAACTAACCGCCCCTGCATATATCCTCTTTACCCATCCAATAAATCCCTTCCCGAATCCTGCTCTCTCTAAAACCTTAAATAAATATGAATGATTAACCCTGTCAAACGCTTTGTTTAGATCTAAACTGACAACTATCCCACCTTTCCCCCCCTTCATGTGTGCAATAGTGTCCCTAATACTACTCACTGTGTCGCTGATGTCCCTCCCTGGTATGCTGTAGGCCTGTGTGCACCCCACTACCGTCCCAATCACTTTCTTTAACCTGTTCGATAATACCCGTGCCAGAATTTTATAATCAGTGTTTAGCATACTCAAAGGCCTATAGTTCTCCAATTTGTCCCTACACCCCTTCTTATATAGAATACTGATGACCCCTGTTGAAAGGTCAGCCGGCAATTCCTCCCTCTCTTCTAGCTGCTTAAACAGCTCATGTAGTATGGGCACCAAAATGTCCTTGAACTCAATATAAAATTCTGCTGTCAAACCATCCAGCCCTGGACTTTTATTTCTCCCTATTCCTTTTATGGCATTTTCAATCTCCCCTTCCCCTATTTCCCCCTCACACATGTCTCTCCCCTCAGTACTCAGGCTCTTATCCATGCTGCCTATGGTCATTTCCAAGCTCCTCTCATCGTTCACCTCCTCTTTAAATAAATCCTTTTAGAATTCCTCTACCCTGCTGGCTATCCCTACTAACTCTGTGATCGTTTCTCCCCCTTTTCCCTCTATCTGCTTAATAAAATTCTTCCCTTGCTTCCTTTTCTCCATTCCCAGGAAGAAACCAGTGCTCTTCTCCCCTTCAACTAAGTACTCCGCCCTGCTCCTTATGATTGCTCCCATGCACTTGCCCTTTTCTATCTGACCCATCTCATCTTTAAGTCTAGTGTAATTTCCTATATCTCTCCCTATCTCTGCATCTATCTTCTCTGCCTCCCTCTCCAGCTCTCTCCTCACTTTTTCCTCCCTCTCTCTCTCTCTTTTATTCCTCCCACTGCTATACTTTATACTCATTTTTTTTATGTCTCTTTTTAACTCCTCCCACCACACTGCCACATCCACTCCTTCCCTACTACCCTGCTTCAAAATGCATTCATTGACTTTAGTTTTATATCCCTGTTCTTTTAATAGCATCCCGTTCAAACACCAAATTCCCCCCCCCTTTCCCTCTACAACCCTCAGTGAAACTAAAGCACAGAATCGTGTGATCACTCATGGCAGCGGTTCTGTGTTCAATATCCCCAATTTTCCCCCCCATGCTCGCCTTACAAATTAATAGATCTATCCTGCTTTGCTTGAGCACCCCTTCTACCACCTGTTTCCTCGAAAACACCCTTTCATTTGCGTTCTTCTCTCTCCATATATCACTCATTCCATTCTCCCTCATAACCTTTTTCAATGCACCACGTGAAGAGTCACTTTTGAAGCGCATCCCCACAGACACATCTATTTTCCCACACCACACATTGAAATCCCCCACAATCATACAGTTCCCCCCACACTTCCCTTCTAAGCCCTCAAAAAAACCTTTTCTCTCCCTTTCATCATTTGGTGCATATATATTGATGAGTTTATATGTTTCTCCCATATAATCAAACATTACACCAATCATTCTTCCATCACCATCATCTTCCACTTTACTCACATTCTCCACCACCCCTGTCTTAATTAGAATCGCCACCCCTCTAGCATTCGTACCCCCGTTACTCACATATACATCACCAAACCAACTCTTTTTCACATCATCCACACACCTATCATTCCAGTGCGTTTCTTGGAAGCAAACAATGTCAGTGGCACACAGCATGATAGCCCTGTCCCTTCTGTCCGTCTGTTTTAGCCCATGTCCATTAAATGATGATATTGTCACCATTATAAGGAGAAAAAGGAGATACATCATTATTAAAGTCATTTCAATTTAGCCTCACCCCGTAGAATGTCCATCTGTCGTTTCTCATGCCTCAATGCCGTCTTCGCCGCCTCCGCACTCACATCTTTGGAGACTCGTTCACCGTCATCAGGACCCTTCTCCACCTTCACGTTCCCAGACTGCTCCTCCACCGGCGTTCCTTCATTTTTCTCCTTAGACCCAGCATAGCTCCTCTTCCCATCAGGCTCCGATGTTTCGTCGCTTCCTGTTTCTCCTCTTCCTCCATTATCTCCGCTTTCACTTCCAACGTCCTCCTTTTTATATTCTCCTGCATTGCTTTCTTTTATTTTGTTTTTCTTCTTTCTTTTTTTACTCATGCTTGCCTTTGACGTGTCTTCAGCTGGTCCCTCCTTCTCCTCCATCACTCCAGCACCTCCTTCACCTCCATCCTCTCCCGTACCGCTCTTCCGCCCATCTCCGTTTTCCCCATGCAGCTCTCTCATCACTTCCTTTTCATCGTTGGAGCACCCCGTCACACTCTCTTCCTCACCCTCTGTTTGTACATCTGTAGCGGGCTCTTCTACTCCTCCCGCCTGCTTCTCTTCCCCATCACTTCTCGGTGCTTCCTGCTTCTCTCCTCCATCTGCTCCCGTGATACCTTCAGCTGCGGGCTCGACCTCCACCGTGTGTCTCTCTCTCCCCATCTCGCAGTTCCTTGCAAAGTGCCCCAACCCCTTACATCTGTGGCAAACTATTTCCGGGCATTCCCTATAAATGTGTGTGGATTTGAGGCACTGCCTGCACACCTGTGTCTGTCTGTCATGCATTATTTTGAAGTATTCCATGCCCCCCTCGACATCAAACCTGGCAGAATATGGGAGGGAACGGACCTTGTCATTGAAACGGACTTTCAGGATGCGTGTGCCGTCCGCTATCCTCTCTCTCCCCTCTCCTGGCAGGAATCTCCTTCTGATGGGCGAAGCAGGCTCCACTCCCCACTCCAGCAGCTTCCCAAAAATCACTTCGTCTTTGATGTAGACCGGCAGAAATATGTGAATTTTGATAATAAAAGATAAAAAAAAAAAACACATTGAAATGTGTTTTTGAAATGTTCGAAACACAAACTGAAATCTGCCTTTTTTAAATGTTCACAAATAGAATAAAGGTTTCACAAATCTAAAACTGTGTTATAAAGAATTTTTATTGTCTCTGGGATAATCCAGTCCAAATAAATCGGCTATGCAGCGATTTAAGAGGTTCAAACACGGAGGATTGTTGGCTCAGCGCTGTAAATTAAATGTCCCTTAACTTTCCCCTTAACTGCCGAATCGCATGCTCTGAATCTGAAGCCAACTTCAGCGATAGCTCTCTCCAGAGCTACAGGAAGCCGAATCTCGGGGACCGGAGAAAGTGGAGCAATATTCTCGCAACGCCAAGCAACAGCCTAGAGAACAACCTCAACCTACAAGTAACCTCGTAAGCCATTCTACTGACGCTGGACAGTTTTTCAGTGGGTGCACAATAAACGGCAACATACACACAACCACCTCGCACTATGTTTCGTGCAGAAGGCAACGGAGGGACTATTTTATTTTGAACAACATGGTATGTGCCTCTCTGAAGAACCAGCACCTTACCGTGGTAGAGAGGTTTGTGTGCCCTGATGAACCTGGGGGCTGTGTTGTCTGGAACCTTGTGTTCCTGGTAGGGTCTCCCATGGCAAATTGGTCTCAGGCAAGGGGCCAGACTAAGATTGGTTCAAAAGACCTCATGAAAGACGACACAAGAAGTGAGGATACCCGGCCCGGAGGAAGCCCGGGGTCCCCTTCTGGAGCCAGGCCCAGAAGGAGGACTCGTCGGCGAGCGTCTGGTGGCCGGGCTTGCCACGGAGCCCGGCCGGGCCCAGCCCAAAAAGGCAACGTGGGCAACACCTCCGCTTCTCCGTCCCGCGGGCCCACCACCTACGGGAAACATCGATGGGGTCGGGTGCGCTGCCAGAAGGGTGGCAGTGAAAGCGGAGGGTCTCGACGGACCAGACCCGGGCGACAGAAGCTGGCTTTGGGGACGTGGAACGTCACCTCTCTGGGGGGGAAGGAGCCGGAGCTTGTGCGGGAGGTGGAGCGTTACCAGTTGGATCTGGTTGGGCTCACCTCTACGCACAGCGTCCGCTCTGGAACCTTACTTCTGGATAGGGGTTGGACTCTATTCTTCTCCGGAGTTGCTCAAGGTGTGAGGCGCCGGGCGGGTGTGGCGATACTCACAAGTCCCCGGTTAGGTGCTTCGTTGTTGGAGTTTACCCCAGTGGACGAGAGGGTCGCCTCCCTACGCCTGCGGGTTATGGGGGGGAAAACTCTGACTGTTGTGTGTGCTTATGCACCCAACAGCAGTTCAGAGTATACGGCCTTCTTGGAGACCCTGGAAAGAGTCCTGTATGGGGCTCCTGAAGGGGACTCTTTAATCTTGCTGGGAGACTTCAACGCACATGTGGGCAATGATGGAGACACTTGGAGGGGCGTGATTGGGAGGAACGGCCCCCCTGATCTGAACCGGAGTGGTGGTTTGTTACTGGACTTCTGTGCTAGTCATGGATTGGCCATAACAAACACCATGTTTGAACATAAGAATGCTCATAAGTGTACGTGGTACCAGAGCACCCTAGGCAGAAGGTCCATGATCGATTTCGTTATCGTATCATCGGACCTGAGGCCGTATGTTTTGGACACTCGGGTAAAGAGAGGGGCGGAGTTGTCAACTGATCACCATCTGGTGGTGAGTTGGGTCGAGTGGCGGGGGAAGCCTCTGGATAGACCTGGTAAGCCCAAACGTGTAGTTCGGGTGAACTGGGAACGTCTGGAGGAGGCCCAAGTTCAGGAGGCCTTCAACTCACACCTCCGGCGGAGCTTTTCGGGCATTCCTGTGGAGGTTGGGGACATTGAACCAGAGTGGTCGGTGTTCAAAGCCTCTATTGCCGAAGCCGCGGCGGGGAGCTGTGGTCTCAAGGTCCTAGGTGCCTCAAGGGGCGGTAACCCTCGAACCTCCTGGTGGACACCGGTGGTCAGGGAAGCCGTCCGACTGAAGAAGGAGGCCTTCAGGGATTTGTTATCCCGGGGGACTCCCGAGGCAGTTGCAAGGTACCGACAGGCCCGAAGGGCAGCAGCCTCATCCGTGGCCGAGGCAAAGCAGCGGGTGTGGGAGAAGTTCGGAGAAGACATGGAGAAGGACTTTCGGGCGGCACCAAAGTTGTTCTGGAAAACTGTCCGACACCTCAGGAGGGGGAAGCAGGGAACCATCCAAGCTGTGTACAGTAAGGATGGGACGTTGTTGACCTCAACTGATGGAGTGTTAGGGCGTTGGAAGGAACACTTTGAGGAACTCCTGAACCCGACAACTCCGCCCTCTATGTTAGAGGCAGAGCTGGAGTATGACGGGGGATCAACACCAATCTCCCGGGGGGAGGTCACTGAGGTCGTCAAACAACTCCACAGTGGCAAAGCCCCGGGTGGTTCTAATGGCTTCAGCACTCACTGGATCGGTTCGCAACCGAGTGTGAAGCGGCTGGGATGAGGATCAGCACCTCCAAATCAGAGGCCATGGTTCTCAGCAGGAAACCGATGGACTGTCCACTTCAAGTAGGGAATGAGTCTTTACCCCAAGTGAAGGAGTTCAAGTATCTCGGGGTCTTGTTCTCGAGTGAGGGAACAATGGAGCGTGAGATGGGCCGGAGAATCGGAGCAGCGGGAGCGGTACTGCAGTCGCTTTACCGCACCGTTGTGACGAAAAGGGAGCTGAGCCAGAAGGCAAAGCTCTCCGTCTACCGGGCCATTTTCGTTCCTACCCTCACCTATGGTCATGAAGGATGGGTCATGACCGAAAGAACGAGATCGCGGATACAAGCGGCCGAGATGGGTTTTCTCCGCAGGGTGGCTGGTGTCTCCCTTAGGGATAAGGTGAGAAGTTCGGTCATCAGGGAGGGACTCGGAGTTGAGCCGCTCCTCCTTCGCGTCGAAAGGAGCCAGTTGAGGTGGTTCGGGCACCTAGTTAGGATGCCACCTGGGCGCCTCCCTAGGGAGGTGTTCCAGGCACGTCCAGCTGGGAAGAGACCAAGGGGTAGACCTAGGACCAGGTGGAGGGATTATATCTCTTCGCTGGCCTGGGAGCGCATTGGGATCCCCCAGTCAGAGCTGGTTGACGTCGCCAGGGAAAAGAAAGTTTGGGGCTCTCTGCTGGAACTGCTACCCCCGCGACCCGACCACGGATAAGCGGGAGAAGATGGATGGATGGATGGATGTATGTATGTATGGTATGTTCTCCCTCTACCTTTGCCTCGTCGGTGCTCTCAGCCCTCCCTTCCTCTGATTCGTTCCAACTACTGCCTCCAAACTCTGCTGCAGAAACTCTCCTCTCTACTCTCTCATCCACTCTGGACTCGCTCTGTCCTCTGACATCTCGGCAGGCTCGTCAGTCCCCTCCGGCTCCCTGGCTAAATGATGCACTGCGTGCTAATAGAACCGTCCTTAGGGCAGCAGAGCGGAAATGGTGGAAATCCAAACACCGTGACGACCTCCTAACCTATCAAGCTCTCCTCTCCTCTTTCTCTGCTTCGATCTCTCAGGCAAAAAGCACTTTCTTTCAAGATAAGATCCAATCTTCCTATTCCAATCCTAAAAAACTATTTTCCATCTTCTCCACCCTCTTGGACCCTCCAAAAGCTCCTCCCCCCTCCTCACTTCTGTCAAGCGACTTTGTTACCCACTTTGAAAAAAAGGTTGATGATATTCGCTCTTCTTTTTCTGACTCACCTCTACTCACCGCTGGGTCACCAGACCCTCCTTCCACCAACACACTAACCTCCTTTTCCCCTCTCTCTCCAAGTGAGGTTCTTACCCTCATTACCTCTGCCCGCCCTACCACCTGTCCTCTGGACCCTATCCCTTCAAACCTCCTTCAGACTATCGCTCCTGATATTCTACCGTTTCTCACCCATTTCATCAACACTTCTCTAACTTCTGGTCACTTTCCAAACAGTCTCAAGGAGGCAAGAGTAAACCCTCTCCTAAAGAAACCCACTCTCAACCCGTCTGATGTTATAAACTACAGGCCTGTCTCTCTCCTCCCGTTCCTGTCTAAATCACTTGAACGCGCTGTCTTTAAACAACTCTCCTGTTATCTCAATCAGAACAACCTTCTGGATCCGCACCAGTCTGGTTTCAAGGCAGGTCACTCCACAGAAACTGCTCTCATTGCGGTCACGGAGGAACTGCACACTGCCAAAACTGCATCCCTCTCCTCTGTCATCATACTGTTGGACCTGTCTGCTGCATTCGACACGGTGAATCATCAGATCCTCCTTCGCACTCTCCAAAAACTTGGAGTTTCTGGCTCTGCACTTTCCCTCCTCACCTCATACCTGAAAGACCGTACCTACAGGGTGACTTGGAGAGGGTCTGAGTCCGACCCTTGTCAATTAACTACGGGGGTCCCTCAGGGCTCTGTTCTTGGTCCCCTCCTCTTCTCCTTGTACACAAACTCGCTCGGATCAGTCATTAGCCCGCATGGTTTTTCTTACCACTGCTACGCTGACGACACCCAATTAATTCTGTCCTTTCCCCGCTCAGAGACCCAGGTCGTCGCACGCATCTCTGCTTGTCTAGCTGACATCTCTCAGTGGATGTCTGCTCACCACCTCAAGCTCAACCTTGACAAGACTGAGCTGCTCTTCCTCCCGGGAAAAGATTGTCCAACTCTTGACCTGACAATCAACATCGGCACCTCAGTTGTTTCCCCGACTCAGACTGCAAGGAATCTGGGTGTGACCCTAGATAACAACCTGTCCTTCACTGCAAACATCGCTGCTACAACCCGCTGCTGCAGATACACGCTTTACAACATCAGGAAGATACGTCCCCAGCTGACTCAGAAAGCGACTCAGGTTCTGGTCCAGGCTCTCGTCATCTCACGCCTAGACTACTGCAACTCCCTCCTGGCTGGTCTACCTGCATGTGCCATCCGACCTCTGCAGCTCATCCAGAATGCAGCGGCTCGTCTGGTTTTCAACCTTCCTAAATTCTCCCACACCACTCCGCTCCTCCGCTCCCTTCACTGGCTTCCGGTAACTGCTAGAATCCACTTCAAGACACTGGTACTTGCTTACCGTGCTGCGAATGGATCTGGCCCTTCCTACATCCAGGACATGGTTAAACCGTACACCCCAGCGCGTGCACTACGCTCTGCATCAGCCAAACGACTCGTTGCGCCCTCGCTGCGAGGGGGACCCAAGTTCCCATCGGCGAAAACACGTGGGTTTGCTGTCCTGGCTCCAAGATGGTGGAATGAGCTCCCCATTGACATCAGGACGGCAGATAGCTTGCACATCTTCCGGCGCAAACTGAAAACTCATCTCTTTCGACTCCACTTCGAGCGTTAGAACGATTAACGAAGCACTTTTATACCAATAAAGGACTGGATTACCTAAAGCCAGTTGAGTAGCACTTGAAATGTTTGGCTCTATGAAACCTGATATACTTATATGATTCTGTTTTCTTCAAGGTTGTGTCTTCCTGGTCGAATGTACTTATTGTAAGTCGCTTTGGACAAAAGCGTCAGCTAAATGCAATGTAATGTAATGTAATGTAATGTAATGTAATGTACGAAGTCAGCCTTAATAGACAATAATAGTATAATAATATTTTTTTTTCACTATTCCTATTTTCCAAGATTAATCATAATCCCCACAAACTGAGCCAAATTATTAAAAAATAATTGTGTTGCATAAATCTTACATTGAATTTAAACATAAATTCACATTAGGCAAGATACAAATTCACATCGACTGTCTGGTTTGTAATGATCGTGTATCACCACCAGAGGGCAGTGCTCCCTCTTCTATGGAGACAGGACTTTGAAAACCAGAGCCAGAAACTGTGTGGATAAAATAGATTACATTACATTTAGCTGACGCTTTTATCCAAAGTGACCATGAAGAAACAACGTCAAAAGCAAGAAACCTGCCGGTGCATTTCCGATCTACAAACCCAGCCAGATGAAGTGCTGCTGCATTAACGTCCCCTAAAGCTAAATCCTTTGTAAGTGCGACTTACAAAAGAGATTTTATTTTTAGCAAAGATTCAGTCCAAACAGGTGAGTTTTAAGATACCGTTCGAGTTGTTGTTTCAATGAAGAATCGGTAGGCTCGTTATCAGGTGCAGCAAAATACAATCCATTTATTTTCTATTGTTGTGCAAAATAAAGTATAGTTTATATCCATCAACATTCAATTAATTGCCAAACAAATTGAGTTGTACTCACAACCTCGCTACGGCGGTCAAAACCCAATGCTCTTCCGGGATCAGACACGACCAATCATGTGACACACACCTTATACACCTGTGCCCTGCAGGTAAAGAGACAGCGACCCCCTTGGCACACACAGTGAATAACACACAAGTGTGACAGTTGTCATGTTTGGGTTATGATGACATTTAACTAAAATGGTTTACAGTCATTATTAAAGTTAATTGAAGAAGTTGTTTATGCTTTTATGACAGACAAAATGAAATAGGGAACATTTATAATACATCTCAATCAAAATGTTTTAATTCACATTAGGAAAGTGCTCATATCCGATTCAGTCCAATTTGTTATTCATGCATTTATTCATTTATGTATGTTTCTCAGCATTTATTTATTCTTTAATTAATGTTTTCCTTTCTGTATTTCTGTATTCCTGTATGCATGTATACATGTATTGATAGTAATGTATTGGTTCTCTACATCCTACAAGAGTGGTGTTGTAAAACAATATCATATTTTGACATAAAATCTTTGTTAGTTGTTTAAATCAAATCAAATCAAAATGTATTATCGCCCCAAATCACAAGAAATGCCTCAGAGGGCTGTGCAAAGCAAACAAAAGCACAAAGCAAAGCGAAATACAAACGTCATAGCATACAAAAAACATTATACAACATTATACATCAATATAAGTATTGCCATGTGATAAAGGCATTAACTGAAGTTTACTATTTAACAGTTTTTTGCTGGTATCAAAATGGCATCATACATAATCGAAATGTACAATCTGTCATGCAGTGGTTTGACAAATAAAACAGCAGTGGTGCGAAAAAGGTTTGTCAGAAGTAGAGGTTGCTGCTTTATTCCTTGTAAAATCCATGTTACATGTTTTGTTGTTTACTATTTAACCGTTTTTTGCTGGTCTCAAGAAGGCATAATACAAAATACGAACTCAAATATCTAAATCGAAATTTACAATCAGACTCAGTAATGGCGAGAAAAAAAGTCTGTCAGAAGTGGGATTTGAACCCACGCCTCCATTCGGAGACCAGAATACCCATTACAATGGAAGGTTGAACCTTGAGTCTGGCGCCTTAGACCACTCGGCCATCCTGACAACTGGTATATTTAATTGAGTAAAACATTAAAGTATTTACACTTTGACAGTCAGGTGACACATGTCGATGTGTGTGTGTAACTTCCATCATATTCAGCTTGACAAATATGTAATATAAACGTAACATTAAAGCGTTAAACTCTCCCGTGGTTTCGCCATTTTTCCGGGTTGTTGACGGCAAAACGCCATTGACTGTGTAGCAATACATGTCCACCACTAGGGGCGCTAGAATATGGAGGACGGAACATGAAATGAGAATAAATAAATAAATGTATGAATAAATACGGAAATAAATACAGGAATACAATTATAAAATAATAAATAAATACAAGGATAAATAAATGTGGAATAAATATGGAAACAACTAGATGAAAGTATAATTAAAAACAAGTTGAAAATAAAAACAGAACATTAATGTATGTTTTATTTTCTCAACTTTTATATATATATACATATTTTATTCATTTTTTTTCCCGACGTGTATTTATTGCTGTATGTATTACCACATTTATTTATTTCTGTATTTCTGTATTCCTGTATTTATTTCCGGATGTATTCAAACATGTATTCATACATTTATACTTATGTCATGTTCCGTCCTCAGTAATACACCAAGATGTCCACTAGGGGCGCTAACACACTTATTAAACACGCACTTCCGGATGTCAATCACGTGACTCCCCGTCCTCTTACTACATAAGGTCCATGCTACATAACTCCCTCTTTATGAAACAAACATTGCACTTTGCTCACGGACTACACTGCCTTTAACTGAACACTTTTAAACACAAACTGAGTCACAATTGTGTTAAGAAATAATGTCGTTTTACAGGAACGCCGTGTGGTTTGTGAAAGGGCTCCAGGAGTACACAAAGTAAGTGGGGATTATCACCTGTATCGCTATTTAAACAGTCAGATACATTGTAGTTTTCATGATTTGCGCAAATGTAATCCTTCCTAGGTTAAACCATGCATGCTGCCTTGCTGGTCATGACATTCAGATCATGTGCTGTTGTATAGTATGTTAAAGTTGAATGTTTAACCAGCAGTATTTACACAATATCAGTGGTGGAATGTAACAAAGTACATTTACTCAAGTACTATTCTGACATGATTGTACTCTACTTGGGTTTTCCAATTGTGCTTCTTTATACTACTACTACATTACAGCGGTAAATATTGTGCCTTTTATTCCATTAAAATGAATTAAAACTCCTTATAAACATACATTCCCAAATGATAATGTGCTTCACACTTTCCCAGGGTCAAAAGGGATGTCTTTATATTGCTAGTTTTATCTGACCAATTCCAAACCCTAAGATATGAAATGTACAATATGCCACTTATTATTAGAATACTTACATATTAAACCAAAAAGCAAATTGATTGAACATTTTAGCTTGATCCATGATATCTCAAAAAGACACGATGAATATTTCACTTGTTGTTTCAGCTCTATCCAAATCCAAATATCCTTTCACTTATTCTAAATAAGTTACTGATGGAAATATCTGACCAGAGTTGTAATATCTCCTCTTCAGTATTACATCAGAACATGTGAAAGAATATTATGAATCACTTGTATATAGACTCTTATGGCACTACTTCTATTCTATTTTATTGTATTTACTTGCACTATTATCTGTTTTATTGTGTTGCACAATATTTTCATTGTCATAACTACACTATGTTCACATGACAATAAAAGCCTTGAATGTGGTATTGTTGGTGCCAATAAGTCTTCTTTTTAAAGGTCACCTATTATGCAAAATCCACTTTGTCATGGCTTTTATACATCAACATGTGTCCCCTCTGTGTAAAGAGATTCTGAAAGTTTCTTTTTGTCCTGATCCATTTATATAAAAACCTGTCTGAAAATGAGCTGATCACATTTTGGCCACTTTATGATGTCATAACGAACCATTAGGCGCTTTCACACCAAGTACTTTGCCGCACTTAGTTCCCAGCACTTAGTTCCCCCATGGAACTAAAGTGCAGATCGCGTTCACACCGGAATAAGTCCCGGAGGGAGGATTACGCAAATGTAGCCACTGACGTCACTTCTTCTTCGTCTTCTGCTTTGGGTTTACTGGCAGGCCGCAAACCACTTCACGGCGTATACTGCCACCCGAAGTCCCCGGAGTTGGGGACTGTCTTCAGTAGAAGCTGCTGGGCCTGGGACTGCTGCAAGTCTCTCTGCGTTTGTGCGCTGGGCTAATGCTAATAATGCTAATGCAAGGAAAATAAAATGGCGGCTTCACAAAACTTTTCAGAGTTTTACGGGGCGTGGTTTGCAATCCGCCCAGCCAATCAGAAATGGGAACCTTTTTCTCCCAGAAAGAACCTGCTCTCTAGCAGGGACTGAAAAGGGGGTGGAAAGGTTCTCATGAACTAAGTTCTATTTCCGGATTTTTTTGGTGTGAACGCACATTTTCGGAACTATACTGGGAAAAGTACTCCGGTGTGAAAGAGCCTGTTATGTTCTTTTTAACCAAATCTCTCTCAGAGGGGCTCCTTATTTTTCATCTAAAGTAACAGACAGAGAATCAGCACTTTTGAAACAGGGCTAAAACAGAGGGGATTATGGGTAATGCTGCAATGATCAGACAATCAGAGACATGTTTTGTATCTGAGACCTACAGTATTATATAATGATAAAAAACAGTATGATAGGAGACCTCTAATGTTCTCTTCCTATTAGGAGTGGCTATGAAGCTGCAGCGAAGCATTTTGTTGCTGCAGACCTGGATGTGAACCTGAGTGGGAGGTCCTTCATGATCACAGGAGCTAACAGTGGGATCGGTAAAGCCACGGCGCAGGAAATAGCCAGCAGAGGTGAGTGTTGAAGTGGCTCTAACCAACCAAAAACGTTGTCAGGCGAGTTCAAACTGTTATGCTTCCAGCTATCAGTAATTCAGTAAATGAGTAATTGTTTTATTATCCGAGTACTGAGACAATGAAATGCAGTTAGAATCCATCCAGAAGTGCAAATGAAAAAGTGTTGTATGGTATAATATATATGACGGATGTTAAAGTATATGCATTATGGACAGTATATATGGGTATATGCACTGTAGAGGAAGTTAACATATAGACAGTATCATATAAATAAGAGACGGAATAATATGAATGTACTATAGACTCATATTTAATTCTATTGATTAACTGGTGAAGTAATTCTTCATCAGAAAATGCAGTTCTTCTCAAATATATATTTCCTGCTTTAACACAAACCAATGTATGTATGATTATATATTTTGAAGGACTGGGATTTTCACTCTTTTCAGAGATTTTAAAGACAACTATCATCAGAGAAATGATTGGCAGATGAAATAACAATGAAAGTATTTGCAGATATCGTAGCAGCTGGGTTTTAATCAGAGCATCATGACTTTAATAGGGTTTTTGTCTTTTGCACACTTTACCGTTTTAGTTTAATTTGTTCTCATGTTGCTGCTGGTTTCTCCACTCATGTGTGTTTTTATTTTTGAGTCTGCAGGAGGAACAATTCACATGGTTTGTCGAAACGAGGGGCGAGCAGAAGCAGCCAAAGAGGAAATTGTGGAACGGAGTAAAAATCAGGTGAGAAATCTGTCTGGCCTAAAGGAGGATAAAAGAAGACGGCTTATCGATTTATTTGGTTTGTTATTTTATCTTTCCTGGATTACCATTTACCTCTTTTATGTATTTGTTTGTTTGTTTATTTATTTGTTGTTGTGTTTTTTAGGGTGGTCCTTAAAATTGAAAGTGGGAGAGTCTAAGCTCCAACCCCCAGAATTCATTCTATTAGTCAAGAAAACTCTCCTGGTGAATGTTGTCCTCAATCTGACAACATGTACCCCTCCCTCAACATGTACCCCTCCCTCAACATGTACCCCTCCCTCAACATGTACCCCTCCCTCACATGTACCCCTCCCTCACATGTACCCCTCCCTCAACATGTACCCCTCCCTCATCAACCTTGAAGTGTAGCCTCAGTTGCAGCACTATGGCTGCTGGTGTGGCAGCCCAGGTACATGAGGGAGGGGTACATGTGAGGGAGGGGTACATGTGAGGGAGGGGTACATGTGAGGGAGGGGTACATGTTGAGGGAGGGGTACATGTTGAGGGAGGGGTAAATGTTGTCAGATTGAGGACAACATTCACCAGGAGAGTTTTCTTGACTAATGGAATTAATTCTGGGGGTTGGAGCTTAGACTTTCCCACTTTCAATGTTAAGGACCACCCTACTGAGGCTAAACTTCAAGGTTGATGAGGGAGGGGTACATGTTGAGGGAGGGGTACATGTGAGGGAGGGGTACATGTGAGGGGGAGGGTACATGTGAGGGAATTTGATTAAAATTCACCAGGAGAGTTTTCTTGACTATCATAACAAAGTGGTTGGAGCTTACAATAAATGCATTTGAAAATGGCACTAAGGACCAGCCTAATGTTTTAGTTTTGTTTGTTTTTTTAATAACAAATGTATTTCTTTATAAGAAAAAAAATAAAAGTTAATAATTTAGTTTTTGGGAGAAGGGGTGGGATTAAATAAGTGTAAACTTCCTCCCACCCCTTCTCGGATCTGTAAATAATTTGTTCATTTATAATCAGTAATATTTTTGTATATCAATTTGACACTGCTTAAGTTTGTATTGTATAATAATTCTCATGTTAAATTTCATTATAATTATTATTTTTTGAAATAAATAAATCAAAGAGAAGATGCTCCCTATCTACATCCATTGAAGATAAAACACTCTTTCCTTTTTATTCCCAGAACGTTCACGTCCACATTGTCGACATGTCCAGCGCCAGAGAGGTCTGGGAGTTCGCCCAGAACTTCTCCCAGAGCAACACGGTGCATGTTCTGGTAGGTTCTGGTGTTCTGTAGGTCAGTGTGTGTTTACCTGTCACACACACACACACACACACACACACACACACACACACACACACACACACACACACACGCTCTTGTTTATAATGTAATCTTTTGTTGTGTTAACTAGATCAACAACGCCGGCTGTATGGTGAACCAGAGAGAGTTAACTGAGGAGGGTTTGGAGAAGAACTTCGCCACAAATACACTGGGTACAAAGTGTTTTTAAAACCTCCTTATTAAGCTTATTGGAGTTGTCCCTTTCCTGTAGTGTGTTATACAGGTTTGTGTGCATGTAAATGGTCTGCAGAGGCTAACATCCCAAAGTTTCTCTCACACACTCTCCCTGGAATCATTTACTCTGCCAAATATGAATAAATGTTCCTACGAAAACCTATAACCCTTTTGTTAAGACAACAGTTAATGAATAACTGTTGTCTGGGAGTTTTGCTAAAATGTCTTCTGTGTTTATTTTATTTTTCAGGTACGTACATCCTCACCACGGCGTTGATACCTGCACTCAAGAAGGTGGAAGATCCGAGAGTGGTGGGTTGAATTTAAACTTAATAAAAACCCTCATAAGATAATGACATGCAAATATAGTTTTACTATCAGAACAGTACAAGAACACCGGATAATCAAATGTGTGCAGTTGATCAGAATGCACTAATTGTTATGCTTCTGTTTCGTCGAAGGTCACGGTGTCGTCGGGCGGGATGCTCACACAGAAGCTGAACGTGGACGACCTGCAGTTTGAGAAGGGGACGTTTGACGGCACCATGGTCTACGCCCAGAACAAGGTAAAGGAGATGGAGGTCGAACACGAGATGACTGCGCGTGTGTGTTGTGTCTGCTGAAGTGTTTTTGTGTTGACGCTCCGACAGAGACAGCAGGTGATCCTGACGGACAGATGGGCGTCTCAGCACAAAGAGATCCACTTCTCCTGCATGCACCCCGGCTGGGCCGACACTCCAGGTAGGGACAGGATATTAGATTCACATGTTGAGAACAAATGGCAGCTATACCTTCTTTGAGACATAGACATAAAATAAATCCCTGCTAGCATTAAATCATGCAATGTGTTTAACATGCATGTCGAAATCCTGATCCTATTTATGTTGCAGCCCTATCTACATCTAAAAACGATCTGAATGTATTACCTGACACCAGAGATGGCAGAAGTACACACACCCTCAAGTAGAAGTACAGATACTCGTGTTTAAAAATACTCTGGTAGAAGTACTGACTAAACTTCTTTACTCAAGTCAAAGTAAAGAGGCTTTGAAGTGTACTTCAGTAAAAAGTCCCCATAACTAGCAGCTGCTTTAAAGAGTACCTGACCTCCCTTTATATTAATAGAACAATAATGTCATTGTTAGCTAATGAATGTTTCCATGCTGAACAACGGCAACATGACAACGTTTCCATTGGTCCCTCTTCTTTAGAGAAGACCAGGAAATGATGGATACACGGATCGTGTTCCAATCAATAGGCACGCAATGACTCTAAAGAATAATGATCACGCATCAAACACACATTCAGACTAAAGGAACCAGCTGTTTGGGAAATGAGAGAAGTAGAAAGTACAGGTATTTGAGTTCAACATGTGAGAAGTAGAAAGTACAGGTATTTGTGTTCAACATGTGAGAAGTAGAAAGTAAAGGTATTTGAGTTCAACATGTAAGAAGTAGAAAGTACAGGTATTTGTGTTCAACATGTGAGAAGTAGAAAGTACAGGTATTTGAGTTCAACATGTAAGAAGTAGAAAGTACAGGTATTTGAGTTCAACATGTAAGAAGTAGAAAGTACAGGTATTTGTGTTCAACATGTAAGAAGTAGAAAGTAAAGGTATTTGAGTTCAACATGTAAGAAGTAGAAAGTACAGGTATTTGGGTTCAACATGTAAGAAGTAGAAAGTACAGGTATTTGTGTTCAACATGTAAGAAGTAGAAAGTACAGGTATTTGAGTTCAACATGTAAGAAGTAGAAAGTACAGGTATTTGAGTTCAACATGTGAGAAGTAGAAAGTACAGGTATTTGAGTTCAACATGTAAGAAGTAGAAAGTACAGGTATTTGGGTTCAACATGTAAGAAGTAGAAAGTACAGGTATTTGAGTTCAACATGTAAGAAGTAGAAAGTACAGGTATTTGAGTTCAACATGTGAGAAGTAGAAAGTACAGGTATTTGGGTTCAACATGTAAGAAGTAGAAAGTACAGGTATTTGAGTTCAACATGTGAGAAGTAGAAAGTACAGGTATTTGAGTTCAACATTAGAAGTAAAAGGTATTTGTGTTCAACATGTGAGAAGTAGAAAGTACAGGTATTTGAGTTCAACATGTAAGAAGTAGAAAGTACAGGTATTTGTGTTCAACATGTAAGAAGTAGAAAGTACAGGTATTTGTGTTCAACATGTAAGAAGTAGAAAGTACAGGTATTTGATGTTCAACATGTAAGAAGTAGAAAGTACAGGTATTTGTGTTCAACATGTAAGAAGTAGAAAGTACAGGTATTTGTGTTCAAACATGTAAGAAGTAGAAAGTACAGGTATTTGGAGTTCAACATGTGAAGAAGTAGAAAGTACAGGTATTTGAGTTCAACATGTGAGAAGTAGAAAGTACAGGTATTTGTGTTCAACATGTAAGAAGTAGAAAGTACAGGTATTTGTGTTCAACATGTAAGAAGTAGAAAGTACAGGTATTTGAGTTCAACATGTAGAAGTAGAAAGTACAGGTATTTGAGTTCAACATGTAAGAAGTAGAAAGTACAGGTATTGTAGTTCAACATGTGAGAAGTAGAAAGTAAAGGTATTTGTGTTCAACATGTGAGAAGTAGAAAGTACAGGTATTTGAGTTCAACATGTAAGAAGTAGAAAGTACAGGTATTTGAGTTCAACATGTAAGAAGTAGAAAGTAAAGGTATTTGTGTTCAACATGTAGAAGTAGAAAGTACAGGTATTTGAGTTCAACATGTGAGAAGTAGAAAGTACAGGTATTTGTGTTCAACATGTAAGAAGTAGAAAGTACAGGTATTTGAGTTCAACATGTGAGAAGTAGAAAGTACAGGTATTTGAGTTCAACATGTAAGAAGTAGAAAGTTCAGGTATTTGAGTTCAACATGTGAGAAGTAGAAAGTACAGGTATTTGTGTTCAACATGTAAGAAGTAGAAAGTACAGGTATTTGTGTTCAACATGTAAGAAGTAGAAAGTACAGGTATTTGAGTTCAACATGTAAGAAGTAGAAAGTACAGGTATTTGAGTTGAACATGTAAGAAGTAGAAAGTACAGGTATTTGAGTTCAACATGTAAGAAGTAGAAAGTACAGGTATTTGTGTTCAACATGTAAGAAGTAGAAAGTACAGGTATTTGAGTTCAACATGTGAGAAGTAGAAAGTTCAGGTATTTGAGTTCAACATGTGAGAAGTAGAAAGTTCAGGTATTTGAGTTCAACATGTAAGAAGTAGAAAGTACAGGTATTTGAGTTCAACATGTAAGAAGTAGAAAGTTCAGGTATTTGAGTTCAACATGTGAGAAGTAGAAAGTACAGGTATTTGTGTTCAACATGTAAGAAGTAGAAAGTACAGGTATTTGTGTTCAACATGTAAGAAGTAGAAAGTACAGGTATTTGAGTTCAACATGTAAGAAGTAGAAAGTACAGGTATTTGAGTTGAACATGTAAGAAGTAGAAAGTACAGGTATTTGAGTTCAACATGTAAGAAGTAGAAAGTACAGGTATTTGTGTTCAACATGTAAGAAGTAGAAAGTACAGGTATTTGGGTTCAACATGTGAGAAGTAGAAAGTACAGGTATTTGGGTTCAACATGTGAGAAGTAGAAAGTACAGGTATTTGGGTTCAACATGTAAGAAGTAGAAAGTACAGGTATTTGTGTTCAACATGTAAGAAGTAGAAAGTACAGGTATTTGGGTTCAACATGTGAGAAGTAGAAAGTACAGGTATTTGGGTTCAACATGTAAGAAGTAGAAAGTACAGGTATTTGGGTTCAACATGTAAGAAGTAGAAAGTACAGGTATTTGGGTTCAACATGTGAGAAGTAGAAAGTACAGGTATTTGGGTTCAACATGTGAGAAGTAGAAAGTACAGGTATTTGAGTTCAACATGTAAGAAGTAGAAAGTACAGGTATTTGGGTTCAACATGTAAGAAGTAGAAAGTACAGGTATTTGTGTTCAACATGTAAGAAGTAGAAAGTACAGGTATTTGAGTTCAACATGTAAGAAGTAGAAAGTACAGGTATTTGTGTTCAACATGTAAGAAGTAGAAAGTCATCAGAAAAATAAGTAGTGGAGTAAAGCACTGATACCAGAAAAATGTACTTAAGTACAGTAACAAAGTATTTGTACTCCACTTCTTCCCACCTCTGATTTTCACCCAAAAAACGTTGCTTCTGTGATTTATCCCCTCTCTGCAGCTGTCCAGACGTCCATGCCTTCGTTCCACGCTAAGATGCAGAACAAACTGCGGACGGAGGCGATGGGGGGGGACACGGCCGTGTGGCTCTCTGTGTCTGCGGCCGCCATCAAGCAGCCGAGCGGACTGTTCTTCCAGGGTCAGACACTAAAACCTGTTCAGAACCGTGTGAAACCTGTCATCTTTCTGCTTTCACAACTTTTGATTGGATAATAGAGGCTATGGGCGGCCCCGTCTTAGTGTGTGGGAGAGAAAGACCTACTGGAGGGAACACAGGGATTTTAGCCTTTGCAGACCATTTACATGCATCAAAACCTATCTAACAAACTACAGGAAAGGGAAAACCCCAAAAAGCATAATATGGCCCCTTTTAAATTTGTATTAAACACAGACCTTATTTATAACTCTGCAGCTCTTTGGAGCATGAGGGGGAAAATAAGGGACAATCCACATTACTTACAAAATGAACCGTTAAGGCTAAATGAATCTGCAATCCCTAACAAGGAAGTGGCAATAAAAGAAAAACATAACATACAAAAAAGGGCACAGAAAGAAAGCTTATAGTTTTGTCTTCTCACTGACCATCTTACAAAACAAATAATGCAAGTCACGCATACAAACAAACATGAAGAGACGGAGACACAACAACATTCAAAACTGTGTAGCAGAGAACCAGGGGGGTTACATTACAAATAGGTTTTAGTTGAAGTCTGATCTATACGGGTTTACACACTCAATCCATCCCTTCCAACACTTGTCAAATGTGTCTGTCTTGAGTCTTCACATTAAACCAGTCTGCTAGAGGAGGTGGTACTTGGCGTAACCATGTTTTCGTTATGGCGACGAGCATTACTTTAAACGTGTACATTTGAGAGAAAGTGTAACACATTTCTAAGCTTTAGCGTCTCTGTCTGTCTGATGTTTATCCATGATGTGTTCTGCAGACCGTAAAGCGGTGGCGACGCACCTCCCTCTGGCCTCCACCCGCTCCTCCCCTCAGGACGAGGAGAAGCTGCAGGCGGCGCTGGACGAGTTCGCCCTCAAGTTCAAACCTTAATATCTCTGTAAACGCACTTATTAAACCACGCACTCCTTAATAATTACCAATGTTTACATAATTGTTATTTCTCAATGTACAGGATGTTTATTTGATACATTTGTTAAAGCGGCTTGAAGAACAAAACACACCAAAGTCAAGTTGTTTTTTGGAAGGAAGAGTGTTGTTGTTGTTGTTGTGAGATTAATCTACTGAATCAAACCTGAAGGAAAATGAATACACTAAATATAAAACCTTTAATACTGCATTCATCAAGTCTACTGGGAGATATTTATCAGCCGACACATACATGTAATAATGCAAAATTGTTATTTGTAAATTAAATATATTTATACGGTTTCTCTCTCGTCTCCATCCATGTGTGTGATGTCTTAAAAAAGGTATGAGGTCCAACAGGGTCTAAACTTATAATATATTTTATTTCTATAGCGCTTTTCTTGAACCCAAAGACGCTTTACATTTGGGAGGGAGGGTAGACAAACAATACCTATAATACTTATCTAATACCTTCAGTGTTATAGTAAAGTAGTACTGAGTAAAACATATTGAGGGTATTTGTAAAAACAAAAAAATGGTCTGGCAATTTGTGGAGAAGGTGCACCGGCTCTTTTAATTAGTCATTTATTCATACATGGTTACATCAACGGACAGAAACAAACATCAAAACATCTTTCCTGCAACAGAACAATAAACCACTGGCCTTGGATGAATTTATTTGAACTGCAACAGGATTTTAAGTATTCTTAATCTTTAAACTTGTATGCAAATCATCCATTTAAATCATACACTTTACATGAACACAGGAATTTATTTAGCAAAACAAGCTATTGTGTTTCAGTATTTTTAACAACTAGTCCAGGCAGTAACAGCTTAAGTGAATAGTAACAACTATTTAACAGCTTCTGGCAAAAACGTGAACTGTACATCATGCATTTTTAACGGGTCTGCAAAAAGAAGGAATTCTACATGATTTTAAAGAAGAGCTGAAAACACTGGTTGTTTGAAGGTCTTCCACAAGCTCTCACAGCGAGTCATTTTTCACTCCTGTTGTGTTAAAGGGGCCTTTTGACGCTCATTCTCAGGTCCATCTTTGTATTTAGTGCCTCGACTGGGACACGTCTCCAATGTTCAAAAAGCTCTTAATGTTTCTCATACTGTCTGTGCTGCAGCACCTCTTTTCACCCTCTGTCTAAAACCAGAGCCCAGTCTGCTCTGATTGGTTAGCGAGCCGGCTCTGTTGTGATTGGTCAACAACTTAGGCGCTGTTTACACGAGAACGAAACGGGTTGTATCCGCTACTTTTCTCTCTTCGTTCACACGAGGCCGTAACGCAAACGGGATAAAGGGTCCCAAGGTGGATAGATCTGCGGACGGAACGCTCTGGGGGGCCAAACGGCTCCGTGTGTACGTCCTATACGATCATTTCCTGATAACGATGAAGCCATAGCCCCATCTCTGCTGCTCACTGCTGTAGAGTAGCTACTGCTACTGCCCATGCTACAGACGTTAGCGCACAACCATCAGCAACAAGTGGACATGGAGAACTACATGTTGCTAAATCCACCGCCGAGAATAAACAGAAGGGCAACCATGGCAACCATGCTCGGGGGTCTTCTTCACTGCTTTTAGTGTATTTTGTTGCGCGGCATATGTACTACAGCGTCTCCAGCGGGCCGAGTGGTCTCGTGTGAAGGGACACGTTTATTGAGCCGTATCCGTGGGAACGGAAGACTTTTTTGATATCGAATTCGGTCTGTTTGCGTTCCCGTGTAAATGGGGTCTTAGAGAGGTCCTGCCCCTTAGCCAATCACGTATAATGTGTTGGAGCGCTAGCCAATGGTAGCACAAGGGATTTTATCCTTAGCAGACCATTTACATGCACACAAACTATAAGAGGGCCTCTTCAAACACAACTTTATTTTCAATCTTAACATCTTTGGGAAATATTCAGCGGGGTTTAAACGTTATTATGAATCAACTTAGTTACCATGAGACGGTTAAAGCACAAACTTGATAATCACAGAAACATCTCTTCACAGCAGCCATTTGTGAAATGTTTGATTCCAGTGCAGTGACATACAAGAAGTCAGTACAGTGACAGTAACGATAAGAAACAAAATCAAACGTTCATTAACTTCCTTTCAGTCCTGATACATGTATGAATGTGAAGCCACTCATTAACTTGATGATATGTGTCAGAAACATTTAGACCAACACGTAGAATAATAAATAATCTCATAAAACACACAAGCAGTCTGATGGTTAATGCACGGATTACAAAACTTCACAGGTCTGCATCATGACAAGGGTCCACAATACAAATACATCAATATCTACTGTAATGTCCAAACCTATTCAACTTTTTAGGCAGCTGTATAAGACTCCATACTTTTCATCAAATGATATCAACTTATATACTTTTTCCCACATTTTAGCCATATTTATTTTATGTTTTGCAAACTTTATAATCACTACTAGAATATGAAATTAAGTTCTGTGGATCTGAACAATGTTTCGCTGCAGGAAAACGTTTTAAAAGTTGCCGTGATATCAACTACCTCGGCATTAAGGTGAGAGATTATTTGGGTGCGCATGATATTGATTTATTTAGGGTATAGTGAGACTTGGGTTACGATGAATGAGAGTTCGTAAACATATGATATGATATAGTTTTAACTTTAACTCAAAGTATTTTCTCCGTTTAGGTTCTTTCTTTTAGGAGAACAAGAAGTTGATAAACAAAATGATATTTTTTGTGATGAAATATTCCTTTAAGAGCTGCAGGAAGACTGTAAATAGCGCCATTAGCATATCTACAGTACTATATGACCACCTTTTAATGCTCATGTCCTCAAAGTGTCACTATGTGTTCTCTGTCCTTTATGACCGGTCTCTTAGTGACTTTCTAGATGGATAAAAGCGGTCATAGCCGGATTTGGTGAATTTGAAAGCAAAGAAATTGTCTGCTGCTACTTTCTTTACTTCCTGTAGGTCGTGCATGTCGGTGTAGAACTGTAGACGTGATCCAACAGCTTCCTCTTACAGCCTGCTAACAGTGAATGAGTGAGTTGAAGGTTGTGACTTCTTGTTCAATTCGGTTACCCTCCTTAAAATAAATACGGTACCCGCTGACAAAGTGCAGAAATGTTTCACTTCAGGTTTGAAATCGGCAGGAATGCATGAAAATTAAGGATTTTCAAGTCCTCGTAAAGTCCAAAGCCCTCCCACACACACTGATATAATACAAACACACACACATACACACAGATAGGGATCCCCCACACAAACAAACACCCACCACTGTCTGTAACCTTCAGTCCGCTCCGTGCTGCTCCCAGAGTCCTCCCTGTGGACAGCCGCTGCTCAAAGTTAAATATTATCCAGGTGACATGGAGACTGTTCCTCTCTTTCTCTTCCAAGTGCAACTGCTGCCGTGAAGCCCTCAGTTTGGTGGACAGAGCGTCAGCTGACCTCAGGACACCACAGGAGACATGTCCCACAGCTGCAGAGAAACACACACATGGTTGTTCCTCAGATTCAACGGGCTTCTGGAGAGACATTCCTGCAGACTCAAAACCTACTGCTGCTTTTTAAAACAATATTTTCTTCAAATGAAATCACCAAAATTAGACCATTATTCACGTCCAGGAATTTCTCCTCATTTTTCTATTAATCTATATTGATGTGACCGATTTACTGCTTTCATCAATCATAACTTTTTTGTTTTACATTCGATTGCATTAAGGCTTCATGATATCCTTCACAGCAGACATTTGAACATATACAATTGCTGATCAACACTTTCATTGGATTTTGGATGATTTAGTCAACTTTGTGACACCATGGTGTTCCCGGGCAAAAAGAAAAGGAATTAGCAACCATCCGGATCAGATACTGTGTGTTACTGTGTGTCACTGTCTCTTACTGTGTCTTACTGTGTGTCACTGTCTCTTACTGTGTCTTACTGTGTGTCACTGTCTCTTACTGTGTCTTACTGTGTGTCACTGTCTCTCACTGTCTCTTACTGTGTGTTACTGTGTGTTACTGTGTGTCACTGTCTCTTACTGTGTCTTACTGTGTGTCACTGTCTCTTACTGTGTCTTACTGTGTGTTACTGTGTGTTACTGTGTGTCACTGTCTCTTACTGTGTGTTACTGTGTGTTACTGTGTGTTACTGTGTGTTACTGTGTGTTACTGTGTGTTACTGTGTGTCACTGTCTCTTACTGTGTGTCACTGTCTCTTACTGTGTGTTACTGTGTGTCACTGTCTCTTACTGTGTGTCACTGTCTCTTACTGTGTGTTACTGTGTGTCACTGTCTCTCACTGTCTCTTACTGTGTCTTACTGTGTGTTACTGTGTGTCACTGTCTCTTACTGTGTGTCACTGTCTCTTACTGTGTGTTACTGTGTGTCACTGTCTCTCACTGTCTCTTACTGTGTCTTACTGTGTGTTACTGTGTGTCACTGTCTCTTACTGTGTGTCACTGTCTCTTACTGTGTGTTACTGTGTGTCACTGTCTCTCACTGTCTCTTACTGTGTCTTACTGTGTGTCACTGTCTCTCACTGTCTCTTACTGTGTCTTACTGTGTCTTACTGTGTCTTACTGTCTCTTACTGTGTCTTACTGTGTCTTACTGTGTCTTACTGTGTGCCACTGTGTGCTCGCATGTCCTATCAGAGACTCATGATAAACCGTGTGTTCCCGTACAGACCTTGACAACCTTGTCGCTGCCCGAGGTGAGCAGGGTCCCGGTGGTGGGCTCGTAGTGCATGTAAACAACGCTGTGCTTGCTGTCGTGGAAGGTGGCTGTGGGCGCTCGGCTGGAAGACACAACAGGGACCACGGTTACTTCACCGAGGACACAAAGGTTCAGTGGAGGACGACAACAACAGAGGCCGATTGTTACTCACTCCTCGTCGGTGATGGACTCGTGGCAGCTGTCACACACACGCACCTCGAACTCAAAGCCCATGAGGGGGATGGTGGAGCGCTTGGACGAACATTTGCCGCACACCGCCTGGCCGCACTTCCTGCAGTGGTGCTGAGAACACAGGAGGACTTCAACATGAGGCAACATCTGGATAATGACCCGTTGTATACCCACATTACTATTCTTCAGCGGCAACTCAAAGCGGTTGACATCGGTTGCCTGTATATATTATATGAATGATTATATAAATTATTCAAGGTTAAAGTATACATTGATATTGTATGTTAACATATATTAAGATGTAAAAAGAAAAAAAAGGGAGAAGGGGTCGGATTAAATAAGTGTTAACTTCTTCCGACCCCTTTTCGGACGTGTAATTACTAATTAGCTAAAGCTTTGTTGTTTATTGATATCAGACACTACAGATTATTCAATTATTAATTAAATATTTCGTTTTGTTATTGCATTCATTTGTGTATCATGACTGTATCATCTTTTGTTTCATTTGTATTTTCTTTGGTTTTACACGCTCTAAAAAATAAATAAACTAAACTAAACATCCTTATGGATCCTTCATTTCCATGTACGTCCAAATCATACGTTTTGTTATTTGGATTGACCATGTGACAAACATACATGACACAAAAAGTATAATTCATTTACAATCCAAATGAAAAAGAACTGTAAGAAAGTAAAACAAATCTTGAGTCTTGACCGACAAGTGAACTTCTCGATGAAATATAGTTATTTAATGGAGCTTCTAATGAGTGAATCATGATGTGCTTTGTGTCTGAGGATGTATAAATATAAAAGCTTTTGTAAAGTCATGTGATTGTACAGCACCTGTCGCAGGCCGATCTTCTTACTGTCCCACATCTGTTTGAAGTTCCAGAAGAAAGGCTGCTCACACTTCTGACACGAGTCGCTGTCCAGCCACTCTGGGGTCTGTCAAACACACACACTTTTATAACGATGCATCTCTCATCTGCACTTTTCAAATTAGGATTCCCAATACAAAGGAAGATGTATTTTAAGTCCCAAAAAAAGTTATGTATCATATCAGACAGAATATATTTCTGTTAGGACAAAACAAGAAATGTAAAGACTAGGGCCGGGACTTTAACGCGTTAATTAAGATTAATTAATTACACAAAAATTAACGCGTTAAAAAAATTAACGCATTTTAATCGCACTTATTTTTGCACCGCGGAACGTTTCTCACTGGATGAGTTTCAGGCGTACCGATTATACTGGAGCACCAACTAACGTTCATGACTTCAGACAACAACAAACCACAGTGAACAACAGTGGGAAATGTTGTTTTAAAAAACGGACGGATGGAAGCGTCGATAAGAGCACGGTTGTGTGCAAATTATGCAAAAAGGAATTCGCATATCACCGCAGCACATCAAGCCTCAAGTATCACCTCAATGCAAAAACATATAGCAGCTAGCGTGGACGTTAGCGTCTTTTATCGCGTTCACACCAAAAAGAGCCGGTACTAAAATTAGTTCATGAGAACCTTTTTACCGTGCGGCTCTCTTGTGAGAAAAGAGCTATATTTCTGATTGGCTGGGCGGATTGCAAACCACGCCCCGTAAAACTCCCAAAAAGTTTTGTGAAGCCGCCATTTTATTATCCTCGCATTAGCATTATTAGCATTAGCCCAGCGCAGAAACGCAGAGAGACTAACTTATGGCAACACAAAATAAAACATGGGAGCGGTGGAGATGAGGAGGTGTCGGCGTTCTGGCGATTTACTCGGATCGGGACAGCAGCTTCTACTGAAGCCAGTCCCCAACTCCGGGGACTTCCGACCGGGGACTTTGGGCGGCAGTATACGCCGTGAAGTGGTTTGCGGCCTGCCAGTAAACCCAAAGCAGAAGAAGAAGAAGTGACGTCAGCGGCTTCATTTGCCTAATCCACCCCCAGGTTCAAAGAGTTCTCATGAACTAAATTCTCATGAACCTTTGTGGGAAAAGTACTGCGGTGTGAATGCGCCTAATGGTATACTAAAATCCATGTGAAAAAAATTGCTTCTCACTGTTCTTAGGTCAAATATGTATATGTGATTAAAAATGCGATTAATTTCGATTAATTAATTACAAAGCCTCTAATTAATTAGATTAATTTTTTTAATCGAGTCCCGGCCCTAGTAAAGACATCACCTTAGACTTTGTGAAACTAGAACGGATATTTTGTCTATTTCTAAAATGTTATAGAACAGTCTATCGATTAATCTAGAAAGTAACTGGTGGATAGATAAATGACTTGTTAGTTGCAGCCCTACGCTTATCTCTCTGACAGAACAAGGACGTGTGCAAAAGGCATGAAAACACAGCTCACACATTTCCATA